>NW_006912065.1:0-242096 GCF_000523435.1 Bipolaris zeicola 26-R-13
ATATCAGATTCATGAGAGACGTTGTGGGCTTGATTTGATAGGGCCATAGTTGATCAGAGTTAGAGAGGTGCGCAAAGTTGGTGGGGTGGCCCGCTCGCTTGTATGGCCCGCTCGCTTGTAAAACACGTTAACCTAGATCGAGCTTAGAGAAGTATTAGCACTTAGCCCTGTGTAACAACGTCATTCTTCCTGCCCACCTATGACAGCGCCACTTGTCCCCAGCCACGTTTCGTGCAGCCTCTCCACTCCTATCTTTCTGTCCCCACCTACATCATCAACATCGCCTCATTAATCGCTCCTCAAAGACTCTATGAACATATACCTAAGAAGACACTAGCATTCTTCCTTTTTTTTCAGAATGTCTTCTCGTGGCCTCCCCGAAGTCCTGATGCAAAAGGTCGACGAATACGTTGACTCGCTGGCGCCCCAGATCCAACCCCGCATTGCGTCTGAACTAGAAGATTTCCAACAAAAAACAATCGATAGCCTCGAAACACAAGTCGTGGATGCCTTTCGCTCCCTTTTCAATCAAGACTCACCTTCTGGACATGGCAATCGTGGCTCATCGTCGGGCGGCCCGTGGAATCTCAGTGATGCAGCACCCGATGCGTACGGCGGACAGTCACTGCCATTTGCAGACGAAATAGCAAAGTTGACCCGCAGCTTTGGACAGATTTCTGATGAAGCAGGTGGGGATTTGCGTGAAATATTTGCACTCACCCAGGGAAATGGCAATCGAGGGGCGCCGGATCAAGCCCGATCTCAAGATGTGGATTTTTCATCTGGAGCAAGGGGGTTCTTGTCCTCGGCCCTGAACGTAGTGCAGGGTAGTTTGGAAAACCGGAATGGGTCTAATGGCGGTGGAGGTGGTCAAGGATTCGAAATCGGAGGTCTCCTCGGCATGCTGTCCAACACTATCAAAGAGGCGTCGCAAAACCCAGAAGAAAAGGCTAGACTTATCAGCCCTGAGATCAAGCAGGTGGTGGGTGAAAAGTTGCGATCGCAGCATGCGCCTATTGCTGAGCAATTCACCCGTATTGCGCTGGACCATATCAAGCGCTGGCTGCGTGGAAACACCAGCTCGAGGGACCTGGGTGAAGGTGCAAAAGCCGAGATCGCAGAGCAAGTAGGCGACTTGGTCAAGGGTCTTGGGAGCCTCTTCGGTAACAAGAAGAGCGGAAACGAAGGATCTGCTAGAGGCTTCGACGAGTCGAGTCGCGATGGCGACAACGGCGGTAGTGGAGGTGGCTTCTCACGCGTCATCAGCGACAAACTGAGCACAGGACTAGCAAAGGTACATCGAGAAGTACGCCTCGAGTTCCGCAAGGTACTTGGACAAATCGAAAAACAGCTTTTCGAACTCTTGCCCGACCAGTTCCAGCGGCCGCTGGAGAAAATCCTCGGTAGTAACCCGTTCGACTCGCAGCTCGACCGCGACGCAGAACCCAATGCAGACCGCGGCTTTGGCGACGACATCAAAGCCAAGCTCCTCGGCAAGATCCGCGATCTTGTCCGCAAAGTGCAAGAGACACTCCGCGAGAGCATTCTCGGCGTCGTCAACGGTGGTCACCGTCGCTTCGAGCGCGAAAGCTGGGTGTTTGTGCAGTCCATGGTGGAGCAAAAAGTCCAGCGGTACCTCCCCGACGTCAAAATCAGCGTGCCAGACGACATTGGCAACGAGAATGTCAGCGTGGGGAGCCCTGTGCAGCAGAACATAGGTGGGGGTGGTGCGGCATACGAACAAAGACCTCCTCATCCTCCTGCTTCACAGCATCAAGAGTATAGACCAGACCAGCAGTATGCTCCTCCGCCCCAATCGTATCACCAGCAATCACCACCTCCACCACAGTACCAGGGTGGAAATTATCCTCCACCGCCACAACAGCAACAACAGCAATACCAAGGCTATCAACAGGGGTATCCGCAACAGGGATATCAAGAGCAGGGACACCAGCAACATGGATATCAACAGCAGGGATACCAGCAACAGGGCTATGGGGAGAATGAGTACCGGAGGAACGAGTACTAAGAGAAACAAAGGAGAGGATGGATGTGAGTACGCGTTTCAGCAATCAAGACCTGAGAACGAAAAGGAAGAATACCATTAAACTGTGAGCTAGCCATAACAAATCACAAAGCAAGTCAAACATGACATGTGCACGAGAAAAAAGATGTGCAATGCTCTGCTGGAATTGCATCAAGCAAGTCCAACCCCTTCATTCAACGAAATATATGCGTAACATCACCTCGTAGCTAGAACCAAAACTGCATGCACAAAGTGATTACTGGCAAATGTTTTGCCGCACCTCAAATAATATTCATTTGCGTTCTCGACGCAAGGAAGGAAGGGGAGAGGAAAAAAAACGACTACATCATATCTACTACGCTTACTACCGAATAAACGCCATGCATGCCAAAAGAAAAGCAAGAGCACAAATCAAGTCAAAAACCCAGTGGTATCATGAGACCTCGCTTTGGACTAAACCCCACTTCCCCATGACACACCGTCATGGTGCGCCAGTTAGGACAAAAAAGAACCCCCCCTCCCCCACGCCCTCTTCCAGCGCAGTGGAAATAAAAATAGCAGTAGCAGTAGTAACGATAAAATAATTATAATAATAATAATTATAACAACTCCTTACCCAGACGATGAAGCAGAGTCTTCGGCAGCAGGCGAAAGTGCTCCAGCCTGGTTGCGTGGCAATGCCTTGATAGCACTGTGCACCTCGCTGCTAGCCATCTTCTGCCACTTTTCCCGAGTATCTTGGTCAGCAAGCGCATCCGCGCCCGCCTCGCCAACCTTTTCATACAGCAAGCGTGATACATCGCGATTCACGTCTGTGTATTCCTGCTTTGAAACTTCTTTTTTTAGGTACAACGGCTTCAAGACTGCAGTTACCATGCGCTGCAGTTCAGCCTTGGTCGAATAGGAAAGTGATGGACGGATAGGTGACGAATCCTTGGAGCGGGGCGGGCTGCTAAGACCAACAGAGCGATGCGCGAGCTTACGGCGACCAGCGCGATCATCGTCTGCGGGCGAGTATGGTGAGTAAGTGGGTGACAGTTGGGCCTCTTTTTGCGCAGGTGACGCAGTGCGAGTAAGATTCAAAGGTGGCGGTGTCGTCATGCCAGGGAGCGTATGATAGACGGGAGACAGTCCTGGTGATGAGTGCTGTGGCGAGCAAGCACGCTCAACAATGATGCGCCGAGGCTGAGGGGCGGCAATCTCCTTATCGCGCTCGGCAAACCGATCCACCTCGACTTCTTGCAAGAGAGATTGCAAGAAGCCAGGAGCAGGGGCAGATGATTCGCCATTTGCAGCTGGTGGCGATGATGCCACAGCAGCTGCAGGCGCATGCGCAGCGGCATTGCGACGAGCCGCCGCCGCTGACGACTCACCATTGTCCACATGCATACGTGTCCGAGGACGCTTCAGCTTGCGCTCTGGCTTCTGCTCGCGAGGCTCCGACTCTGCAGAAGAATCAATAGACTTCCGCTTGCGTGCCCGTCGACTGCTTGTGCTCGCCACACTAGGTGCAGGTTGTGCCTCGGCCTGGGCGAGTTGTTCGCGAGCCTTCTCGAACTGGTTCCATGCGCGTAATTCTTCCTGTGATTCGGGATCTTTTGGCGTCTTTGGCGGGTCGCGATGTAGTGTTCGGTTGATGGGTTGTGCTGTTAGGTTGGAGTTGCGGCGTCTGCCAGTGACAACGTTATCAGTGACCATCTGGAATCGATTGCCTGCTCCTGCCCGCCGCGCTACCCGCATGCGTTCCTCCCATCTGCGATCCTCGCGGCGCGTAACGTCAGACTGGTTCTCAGACTGCTCTTCTTCGTCAAAGGGAAATTCAATGTCGAACTGTAGGCGGTCCCAAACGCTTTGCCAGACTCCTACCCATTCATCAGGGGCTTGATTGTGGCGGGGCACACGGCTTCTACCATTAATCCAGGCAGCAGGGCCTCGGATAGCAGGTCGTCGTCTGGATGCAGCCTCGAGCAAACTGGGGTTCTCGACACAGCCCTGACAGTACCAGGGGCCACGCGAGGGCATCCGGTCAAGCCCGGCGCAGAAGACATGGCATAGTTGCTCACAGCTGTGGCAGTACATGAGTTGTGACGCGTCACCAAACTCATCGCAGACCATACATGCATCATAACTCCCATCATCCTCGAGGGTATAGTCCTCCTCGATGATCATGGATGGATCGATGTCTGCGACTTGCTGCTTGTCCTGGACAGTATATTCGGAAATCTTAGGGCCTATACAAATGTCAGCCGGCAATTCGTCGTTTCGAATCCATGTGATGCGGCGCAATAGCATAAGGATGGGCAGAAGTTGTGTTGTGCTCGACTGACCATTTAGCCAGTAGCCAGGCTACTACCAGGCAACGAAAACAACGTCATGACTGCAGAGCTCCGTAGTATCCAGGACAAACATACCTCCAACGCATGCGCTGAGCTCGACCATGTTGAAACTGGCTCGGCATATAGGGCAGCTGTTCGCTCGCTCGACCCAAGGCTTGAGGCAGTCATTGTGCAGGTCGTGGCCACATGGAAGCAAATGTGCTACCATGTCCTCGTCCTTGACAGAGGATACGACCACGTCTTTGTTCTTGGCATCGTGTTGGAGTCCGGCTGGGACATCAGCACTATTCTCAAGGGAGTTGGTCGCGAGCGGTGGTACGGTGGCGGTAGGGCCGTCGTCTCGGGGGACGAGATCGCCGAGGCAGACTATGCACGTCTCGGCCATTGGTGTCGTGTTTCGAAGTAAAGGAACGAATGTACTCGTCGACGCGATTCATAAGTTGGGAAGATGGTCAGGTAGACAGAGCGGGGACCGTGGTTTAAGTACGCGGACGCTAGTGGCTTGGCCGGCGGATCATTGATCATTCACTACCCTGCAGCAGCCACACTCGACAGGCAGTCGCGCCAACCCCGGAAACTCGTGACAGGTGCTTGGTGGAGGGGCACTAAGTGGGTACAGAGTGCAGTTTGGGTCCGTACCGTCTGATCGTATTCTATGTATATGCCGTCAGCCTGCCCAATTGTCGCAGCCCTACAAGCTCAGTCGGTCTTCAGAGTTCCTTACTGTACCTCACTACGTGTCCAGCTACCCTGCGCGGGTGTGCACATGTGACTTGCCCGCGTCGCTCAGTGGTGAGTCGGAAAGACAAACATGTTTCAGCCAGGCCGCTCTGCTATGCTGCGCTCGCTTCTCCAGATGTAGCACCGGGGCCTTAAAGTGCTTCTGTTATGGGTCCCGACTACTATGTCCAGGGTGGTACTAGAGTCTTCCCAATGTGCATACGCAGTCTTGCAAGGGGAAGGTGATACGGCAGACGACATTGATAATAACCTTTCGAGTCTGATGACCTATTCTGGATGCCGGATGGCCACTCGAGGTGTGCAGATAAGATAGCGGAAGCTACCGCAGCTATGCCCAGTCCTTGGTGCATACTTAGTATCGTGATGCCGTCTCAGGTACATTCTCCGCAGAACTGTCAATGCCAGCCCATGCAATACGCAAAACACGTACGAGTGCGATGCGAAAATCGGGCAGGTGCCGGTACTGCCAATCATTATCTTTTTATCATCATGTTCGGGGAGATTCGCGTTCGATAGCCTTTGTGCGCATGTATCTCTCTCTCTCTCCGCAGACGATAAAGTTGAACGCGTGGCTCTTACTATATTTCTACAGCTATCGTCTTGCGCAACACGAACAATGTGAAGCCTGCAGGCAGCCACTCAAAATCGCACACTAGATCCATTCTAGCTGCCCTACACATGGCCGTCAAGTTAGCGACACAGCAAGGCAATGGGTGGTTGTTGAATCGAAAAAAACATCTTCTAGTCTCCACCAACCGCGCTTGCTGACCAGGTTACCCAGCTCTCTTTGTATGCGCTGCAGCCAATCCGGTAAGAACAAGCGCAAAAGCCGCAAAATCTTGTTTGACACACAATCGGAATCGTGACAACCCTGGTGGAGAAGAAGAAGATGGACAGCGGTGAGGAGAATTTTGCTGCCCGTCGATTCGGAGGGGTATTCTTCGATTCCAGCATCTGTGTGCCAAGCCCACTAACCGCTTGTGACATGGACCATTGTTGCCAGGTACACTTGGACACGCCCCTCAGCTTACCCTTTTTCGAGCAGTCCTGCACACAGCCATATCGTGCATCGCGTCGCTAGACTTTGGTATATTCACACAGGACATCGCATTCGTTGCTTGCGTCGTACTGTTGAGAAGAATGCGCTGCAAAAAAAGGGATGACATCGCCCATGCCGGCGCCTGGTTACCTCGGCATGACCTCAGAGAGTACCAAAAGAAGGGTCATGTCCGATGACAGTAGTCGTAGTCGTGAATGTGAAATTTGCTCCTGTTGATATAACACCATCTCCCTCCACCACTTCATTCCCATCATTTATCCATTCAACTTTCCTGTTTCGAAGCCAAAAAAAAGTAAATAAATTTTACAGCACAATGGCTCAAGAGTCGCGGCAGTACGAGTTGGTGCTCCTGGGAGCCACTGGATACACGGGCAAACTCGTCGCCGAATGGATCACGACACATCTGCCTGATGACCTCAGGTGGGCCATCGCGGGACGCAATGCAAAGAAGCTACAGGGTGTTGTCAAGGAATTGTCCGAACTGAGGCCCGATCGCAAAGAGCCAGGTACGTGACGAAAATGTTCCGTGGTGACAAAAAAACCATGTGACGGAGAGAAGGAAAAAGAAAAGAAAAGAAAACTGACGATTGCCCAGCCATCGAAACCTGCGAGCTCGAGCAATCCCAACTCGACGCACTTGCCAAAAAGACTACACTTGTAATCACAACTGTAGGCCCATTTATGCACTATGGCGAGCCCGTCCTTGCCGCCTGCGTTAACAACGGCACGCACTACCTCGACTCAACGGGCGAGGTGCCCTGGATCTACGACATGATTGCAAAGTACGATGCGCTTGCCCAAAAGAACAAGACCATCATCATTCCAGAGTGCGGCCTCGACTCTGTTCCTGCAGACATCATGGCGTACGTGCTTGCGCGAGAGGTGCGCAAGCGGTACAATGCTGCATGCGAGCGCGCCATCATGACGCTGTACAGATTCAAGTCTGGAATTAGTGGCGGCACCTCGCTTACCATGCTCGAGCTGTTCAAAAACTATTCGCTCAGCCATTTAGCGAAATCAATGCATCCGTACTCGCTGTCACCGGTCAAGGCGGACAAGGTTGCCGCGCCGCCTGCAGGAAGCTTTCCGTATAGTCTTGTTGGCCTGAAGATGATTCCCGAGCTGGGCGGTGTTCAAACCACCGGATTGATGGCTCCCGTTGATGAATGCATTGCACACCGCTCATGGGGCCTCTACCAATCCTCAGGCGACGAGACACTGCAATACGGCCCCCGGTTCCGGTTCAACGAGTACGCGCGCGCACCAAGCTTTTTTGCTGGTCTCGCTCAGAAGGTGGTGCTTACCTCCATCTCCATCTTACTCGCTTTTCCCCTAACAAGATGGGTCGTCGAGCCGCTCTTCAAGATGGTGATTCCCAGCCCGGGCCAGGGACCGTCCAGGGAAAGCATGAAGAAGGACTTTATGCATTACCGTGGCGTAGGCTGCACCGAAGATGGAAAAAAGGTAGTCGCCAATCTAGAAGTCGCTCATGGTGGCTATGCTGCGACGGCCATTACGCTGAGCGCGGCTGCCAAGCTGATGCTCAGGGGGAGGCTTGACCAGACAGAGGCTGGGAGGTTGGGAGGTGGTATTTTGACGCCGGCGACGCTAGGTGACGAATACGTGAATACGTTGAATGAGTTTGGCATGAAGATCAGGGTAGACGAGTAGAGGGAAGAGGGGGCGCGGGAGTCGTGCATGCATCAATGGGGCTCTGCGTGGTTTGGGACTGGCGTCAATATCACATATGGCATCTATCTATTGAATTGAATCTTGCGTTACCATGGCTATTTACCCGCCTGCCGATCGTTTGTGTTACGGGTCCTGCCCTGTCTCTGTCTCCACCCCCCCCCCCCCCCCCCCTGCCCACACATGCCCATTCAATCCCTATCTTGCGAGCAGCCACAAACGCCACGGAGCTACTTCTGGATCTCAACAACAAGTCACATCAGCACCGGAACAAGGTCCATCTCACCGGAGATCCCGCGGGCGACAAGTGCAAGTCCCAACCGATCAAGTCTAACCCTTATCCGGTCTAAAGGGGGAAGGAAGAGGGGGACGGCCTGACACACCTTCACTAGCCTGGACCCGAGAACTTTAACCTCTTCCCAACGGCCTGGCTAACAGGTGTATATGATATCAGAGCCACAATAAAGTGTTTGGGCAATACACAAGCACAGGAATCTGTTTCAGAAGCTTGCCATGTTGTGGCTGAATGCACGCTAGATTTGTAGTTGATGTATTAGTATCTCATCTGATTCAATAACCCTTCAAAAGCACTAAGCAGAAGATTTGCATTTCAATATCAATAACAGCCACCATGCCTTTCAAGGTGGCTGTTTCACCTCGAAAGAATGATGGTATGGCTAGTTCAATGGTAGAGGGCTGTTGTGAGGTAACATGAGCTTGGCCACTGGGAGGTCACTCCGTTCACCATACTACCCATTTATGTCTATAGGCCATTCGTAACTGCAGCTGCTTTTTAGTTAGGGAAAGCTATTCCGTGAGGCACACATTCATGCGGCTATGTGTTGCCTCTATAGCCCTGCAATGCAAGTGTTTTTTTCTCGGAGTGTAGAGCGCATTCTCGGATCGCTTTCTCATCGTACTGACTTTGACGGGTTACCCAATCGAGTATAAATGCTGCCACGTTCATGACTCTCCTCTGCCGTTTGATTCCTCCTTGACTAGGCCAGCGTCGTTCTTTCGCACGTCAGCAGGCCCCTGTTTTGCTAAAGTCTCAATCATCTCCGCAACCGCTAAAGCTTTCTTGCGGTTTGCCTCTTCGTCTGCAGGATCGGCGAGAGTATCAAGGCCACCGAAGAGCCAGAGTTCCTGTAAATCACGGATGAGGGTCGAGATGTCCTGGGCGGTCTTAATCTATCCGTTGGTGTTAGCAGAGCATTGGTTGCACTGTTTGCGAGGATAGCAACTGTGGGCAATGCTTTGAGCAAAATCACGCGCACATGACCTACCAATGCAGCGCTTTGTTCTTTGATCAGTAGCTCCTTGTGTGCCGAGGTTGAGTAATCCAGTGCAGGCTCATACTCGGTCTTATTTAGTACCGAGGAGTATTCAGTGGCTTCGTGCATCTTGACAGTCCGGAGTATAGTAGATAGATAGCCATCGCCGCCCCAGGGGTCATCTCTACGATTGTCCACAATGGACTTGCATAATGCTTCTGTCTTTGCTGAGGTAGCATCAGTAAGGACTCGATTCGAGGTATTGGGGGGATATGATGACTTGGGCGGCCAGGTTGTGTTGCTACACTAGCCCCACGCCTGTGCGGGGAAAGACTGGGGAAACATACCGAGGAGCGCCTCTTTTGTGCGCTCTGACGGGTTCATGGTGGCGTATTGAGACACAAGAGAGGTAAGGATGGAGGGCGGAGTATGAGAGGAAGGAGCTCCAGTCAGTCACGGTTGCCAAGCTCCCAAGCCTTATCGATAGCAGGCCCAAGGGCGGTCTGTGCATCTCGCTGTAAGTAAGGAAGTAGTGATTGTCACCAAGCATTCGGGATTTTCATGGCTCGTGCGGCGGACAGGGCTGACCATGCAGCTGTGGTGGGGCGGCTGCAGTCGCTTTCGTATCAGCAGCATGTCCTGTTTTCCTTCTATGCTCAAGTTACACATGGCCCGAGATAGATGAGATGATGCCAATTCATGGCTTGCTGGATTTGCCATGGCAGTCTTAGTCGCATTCTGATCAAATCCGGTTGTCGTAATGCACTACTGACTGGTTCCTGGACATGACGTGCTACAGGGTTCCTGGTGTGTCGCGAATCTGGGACCGTAGAATTAGCCAATTTAATCCCCGGCTATAGTGCTCTGGACCAGGTCATGGGGAACATGGCGCTATCTATTTGTCTGCCAGTAGTCCTCCTGATGTGTGCTCGGCAAAGTGGTGGAGAGTTTGACAAATCACTAGCGAGTCAACTTTCAAGGTGTCACGTACCCATTTGCTGGGCGCATCGAGAGCTCGCGGAAAGGGGATTTTTACCGCTAGGCCAAACGTTGTTGCGGACGTTCAACGGACGTTCAAGCGGGTCGCGCAGTCGGCACCATGTGCTAGTTAGCTTGTGTTGTGCGTGCACCGCCGTCAGAGACCCCGAACCAGTTTCCGCCCACATGCACGGCGTCCAAGGGACTTTTTTGTGTGCTTTTTCGTCGGCAGACCATGTGGAAAGCGTTTCGGCATTGGGCCCAACTGCCGATGCTTTGGTGTCAAACGTGCCCTTTCCAGGCCCAGCTGGATACGCACTTGGATACTCTCAAACTTAGCAAGCTGCAGCCGTGAGCACGTTCTCCTTTGCGTGGCTGCCTGGCCTCGCGATGGGCTCGGGAACGCCGCACCCTGACACCAACCTCTAACCTATTCGAGGCGGCTGTCATGGTGCCTCTGGCTACAGTTGGCCCATCGTCGGGCTGGATTTGGCAGCATGCTATTATTGTGGCCGGGTTCGGAAGGCGTCCCGTGTGTGGCTGGTGGCTTGCATGGCCCTAGCATGCCCGAATTCCAGAACAGGGGACACGTACTTACTGATTGTGTGCTCTCAGCTGCGCCAATATTCCGAAAGCGCTATCAAGGCTTATGTCGAGAACAACTGCGTTAAGCGAGGCAATGCGGGTTGTGCAATTGCCGACATGTACATTGTTGCGTGCGTGCTATCTATGTATGTGTGTAGCTAGTCGTCAGCATTGGCGACAGAAAACGCTCAGTAATCTCGCCTACTGGAACACGTAGGAAAACGCCAAAACTCCCGCGCTATTTATGCCCCCCTGTAGTCGCTCAAATCCAACAGGCTCATGATGCAGAAACCAAACCGGCGCCAAAACAAGGCCGAGTATACTGTGCGCCGCTATGACCGTAAAAACAAAAGAAACACTCAAGGAAATATATCTTTGTGGCCCACGCGGCCTTGTATGTACATGGACATGGAGAAACAAAACAAAAACATGGTGCAAGATGGGTAGTCGTTAAACAAAGCAAAGTATTCGTCGTCGCGAAATTGTGTGCCACGGGCTGCGGCTCTTAACTCGTTGGGGTTTGGAGTGGGAGATGGTTGGTGGTGATGATGATGATGTTGAAGGCGACGACTGACGTGCGGATTGTTGTTGTTGCTGTTGGACGTGGCTTGCTTTGTGGGATTCCAGACTAATCACTCGGATCTTTGCGGGCTTGTCGTCATCATCTAGGTCGTTGCTGTCGTCGGATTTGGAGGTTTCTGTGTGGCGTGTAAGTAATTTCATAGATTGGCAGGAATAGGGTGCGTACGAGAAGAGGCTGAGGTAGAGGTTCGCCTCGATGTCTGCCTGGATGTTTGCGTCGACGTCTGTCCTGAGGTATGGCATGGAGTTTCCTCGGAGTCTGCAACTGTCAGTCCAACATGACGCGTAGAATTGAGTTTGCCCTACATACCGTCTGCAGATGACACAATCGAAAGCGGGCTTCGCCTCTTCGTCACAGAAGACCTGCTACTTGCGGGTTGATATGATCGCGGACGGCCGGATGCAGGCGAGTGGAATGCGGGCAACGCAGGCACTGGAGGCACATCTCTCGCGAGGTTCAGCTGTCCACTATCGATCTCGGCAGACAAGCGGCGTATGACTGCGTCGATGGATTGATCTTGCTTGCTTCTCGACTTGAGGCTACGAGCACGGTCGCCATTTGGCGTCACTCCGCTCCTGGCGCGCAAGGCTGGGTGGATGAGGTCGGGAGACTGGTCGAGTTTGCGTTGGAAAGCTTCAGTCGGGGGTTGTGCAGCAGTCAGGCTCCTTCTTGCAGCTTGGATTCTAGCCTGGACTTCATGGGCGCCGACAGATCTCCGGTGAGCCTTGAGTCTGGCCTGGACTTGGTCGGCGCTGACAGACTTTGAATCGGTTGCCGGTAGAGGGTCGGCTGCTATGGGCTTTGAAAAGTTTGGACAAGGCGCAGAGACTGGTCTGGGTGGCTTTGTGAGGGCGGCGGGGGGGAATGGCTCGATGGATGTGCTTTGTGGCTGGGTCAAGAGGGACAGATTCGACATTATCATTGCTATGGGTGAGATTGTACGGTGCAAGATGGATGCAGAACCGGAGCAGGCGGGACTGCAAGAGGCAGCTCAAGGGAGCAGGCCGTCTAATCTATAGTGGATAATCATGTCTCAACAGACGGGCGGGTCGCGCTTTGATAGCGTGGTAACTGGGTTTGCGCCCATGCGCCGCTGCTTCTAGCGCTTCAGATACGGCACCGATGCTCGAGGCGCAGGCTGGAGGGCTGAATAGAGTTAGCAAGCGAAGATAACGACCCACGACTGCTTGGCGCCCGGCCAGCACAGCTCAGCTCGCAAATACAAGGGAAATGAATCTGGCCGCACCACCAGCCATGCGAAAACGAATGCGGCAATGACCGCGGGCGTGTGGCGCCATGCTGCACGCCTGGCCATTGGCTGCCCCCACGCGCCTACGGCCTAATTCTGTACGACGAGGCTCCAGACGGACCAAAACGAACAGAATCCATAGTATCCGTCGTGCTCGGGCTGGCCCTTAGTAGTCCAGAGGCTGGCGAAATGGACATGGCGCATGTACGTGGTATGTATGGGGAAGCGTTTGGCTACTCTAGGCCAGGCTCGCCATGACGCCAGCCGGGGTAATAGCGATGGCACTTGTGCTTTTGGTGGCGAGTCGCCATGTAGTAGGTATAGACTGTATGTACTGCATGTGTACATGGCTACGTAGGTACGTACTTGAGTACATGTGTACTAGGTGCATGGCTTGCCAATACATGGATGGGTGCACACGTGCTTTTGGCAGTGCGGCAGGCCAGGTGGCTCCAGCTCGTCCAGGTTGTTTTGGACAATGTTTGATAATGACGATGCTTTTGCGGCTATATTAGCAGTACTATCGAAGTAGATGTGTACGCCGTATAATACCTGCATCTCGACGGGACCACAGCCTTGCAGCACTGCGTCCATGCAGAGCGGGCCGGGCGAGTCGATCGCGTGGCTTGGCCGGGGACGTCATGAAAATATCCCAGGGGAATCTGGGGGCGGCGTGCGAGTATTGGATGGCGGTGAGGTGAGTTGCAATCGCGCGAGCTGCGAGAGTGAATGGGCATGAGGAGCGGAGTGACCGGATCATACACGGACTGTCTCCTTTGGTGGCTGCTCCGCTGCTGTTGCTCTTGCTGTCGGCAGCACACGACGGTACGCACAGTGCGTGGGCGCGTGGGTGAGTGGATGCAACGACGTGACAAGCGACAGGCGGGCGCTGTCCATACCATGTACACCACCATGTATGTACATGTACATGGACCTGTGTAGGTACAACAAGATGAACGAGCACTGCGTGGTGTTGATGAGCAGCAGTGAAGGGCATTGCGTCAGTGAGGCGAGCGCGCATCTGGCCATGGGCGGCGACAGCTGCACTCATTCCACACGCTCGCAGCGCTGGACAGCTGCAAAAGCACCCCCCGCAACCCGCCGCCGCCTCGTGCCCTCGCCCACGCAGCCATCGCCGCTATCCCCAGGGTTCAGCGTGGTGTTGAGGCTCTGGTGCCGCCACTCGGGTCTAGGCTCTTATCTTAGTGCATGCACTGTGCCCAAGCCCGGCCCTGTGCTCTCCCGCTTCCACTTTGCGACCCACGACGCGCCTGCAAAAGTGTCCGAGGCTGATCACCTTGCCTGTCACGCCGCCATCGCAGACTCCCCGGCTTACTGTTGCGCGCCCACGCTGGCCCATCGTCGAGTGTTCGTCTGTCGCGTCCCCGCTGCCGCGCCGCTGCGCCAGCCTACAAGCGTCGCCGAGCCTCCTCACCCGCATCTGCCAGCACCGCATCCACCACAACACCACGCCGCCCCCCATCTCCCCCCATCGCCGACGCTCCCCCGCTCTCCTGCGCAAGCCATCGCAACAGCGCGCTGTCCCTCCGGAGGGTCCTCTGCCCTAGCCGGAGACTGTCGACACGCCGCCCCCGGCTATGGCAACCGTCGCACCACCACCGGCGAGCGAACGGAAGCGCGTCAAAGTCTACGAGCTCAAGAACAATGACTGGTTCGACAGAGGCACCGGCTTCTGCAAGGGTGTTGTAGCAAATGTACGTCTCCCCACCCCTCGCCACAACACCTCCTTGCTACACGTGTAGCCCCATTGCGCCCGCGCCTGCGCTCGTGTCCACACCTACACTCACGCCCATGTCTGCCGCTCACACATGCTAACTGGCGTCACTCGACAGCAGGAGGAAGCAAGGATTGTAGTCTTGTCCGAAGACGACCAGTCGCGACAGCTCCTCGAAACGCGCATCTCCAAGGATGATGGCTATCAGAAACAGCAAGGTATGCGCGTGCTATGCGCTACCCAAACACAAGCCGGCAGCTAATCCGCCACAGATACCCTCATCGTATGGACTGAGCAAAATGGCACCGACATGGCCCTCAGTTTTCAGGAGCCCGAGGGCTGTGCCAGCATATGGTAGGCATCCACTGCCTCGGTCAATTGAGCACCGCGCTGACTCCATACAGGGACTTTGTCAACGAAGTGCAATCGCGATTGCAGACTTTAGCGCAGGGTACGTTGGATCCATCCACATAGCTTCAAGCAGGCTAATGCTGACCCAGACGATGGTCTTTCAGACGATTTGGACCATATTAATCCCATACTTCTCCCAAACCCAGATCTCGGCAACCTTCACGAGATTGAAAACCATATGCGCGCTGCAAACTCTACCCCAGGAGGTCGAGAAGCCCTCGCCAAATTCATCCTTGCTCAGGATTACATACCGAAACTGATTCCGCTTGTCGACATGGCCGAAGACCTCGAAAGCGTATCGGATCTCCACCGGCTATGCAGCATCATGAAGATGCTCATCCTACTCAACGACACTGCCATTATCGAATACGTAGTGACAGACCCCGTTGTCCTGGGAGTTGTTGGAGCTCTAGAATGTTAGTGTTGCCACAGACAACCTTGCCTCAATGCTTGCTGACTTCTTGCAGACGACCCGGATTTTCCCTTGCACAAAGCGAACCACCGACAATACCTCGACGACGAATCCAAATTCAAAGAGGTTGTCAAGATTGAAGACGAGAATATCAAGCGGAAAATTCATTACACTTATCGCCTACAGTACCTCAAAGACGTGGTGCTTGCACGCATCCTCGACGACCCCACCTTTAGCGTTCTCAACTCCCTCATCTTCTTCCACCAAGTCGACATTGTCCAGCACCTTCAAGCAAACGGCCCCTTTTTGAAAGAGCTTTTTGGCATCTTCTCGCCCAAGGAGCAGAATCTCTCGAGAAAAAAGGATGCAGTCTTGTTCATTCAGCAGTGTTGCGCCATAGCAAAGAGCCTGCAGGCAAATGTTAGGGCGCAGCTTTATCAAAACTTCATTAGTGGTGGCCTGTTGGAAGTCATACAGTTTGCGCTCAAACACCAAGATGCTTCAGTTCGAGTAGCAGGCACAGACATACTTGTGTCTTTGATCGATCACGATGCTCTCATGGTGCGCAGCTACATTTTCAAGGCCATTCAGGAAAAGACCAAGCCACTTACCGATACCCTGATTGAGTTACTTCTGATTGAAGTGGACTTGGGAGTCAAGGCGCAGATGGCAGATGCGATTAAGATTCTGCTAGACCCCAATGCCAACTCGGCGTCGATAGAGGCGCTTGGGCGAACTAACAGTGACTTCCTTGCTAAGATGAGGGGTCAACTTCCGTCCATACCGCAAACTGACTCTTTTATTCAAAATTTCTACGACGAGTCTGCACGGAAACTCTTCCAGCCTCTCAAAGATCTCGAAGGCCGCGAGTCTAGTAAGTTGAACTCTTGGTCCCTGTAGGCGAAGATGGCTAACATTGTTCAGTGGAAGATCTATCAATGCAAGAAGTGTCATTATACGCCCACCTGGTCGAGGTCCTTTGTTTCTTCATCCGTCAACATTCTTTCCGCAGCAAATACTTCATTCTATCCGAAGGCCTCGCAATGCGGGTAGCACAACTTATGGCCTGTCCGGAGAAGCATTTGAAACTTAGTAGGCATCTTCCACAATTGTTTCTGTCTTGTTTACTGACTTGTCCCAGCTGCGCTCAAGTACTTCCGCACTGTTCTCGGTTTCCACGACGAAACACATAACCGCCAAATCATCCAACACCACCTTTTCGAGCCCATCTTGCAGATCCTATTCGATACGATGCCTCGCGACAATCTCCTCAACTCGGCATGCCTGGAGTTGTTTGAATTCATCAGGCGCGAAAACATCAAGATGATTGTTCAGCATCTGGTCGAGATGTACAGGGAGAGATTACAAGCTGTCACCTATGTCGACACATTCCAAAATCTGATCCTCAAGTATGACCAGAACCATGAGCCAGTCACTACTCAGGAGCTCGACAATTCATTCACAAGTGTGGACAGTGACACACCTGCGCGACATCCCGCAAATGTCAATGGTGGCAAGTGGGGTCAAGGCTTGAAGGACGTAGATGCGGACGAGGAAGCATACTTCAACACATCAGACGATGAGGATGAACAACTTGCCACTACTGGCAAAATCGCCCTCAATGGAGCATCGCCGGTGCGCCCCCTCGTTAATTACCCGGATGACGACGCCGACGATGCCGATATGGATGATCTCACTACCGGGCTGCCGGCCTCTGTGCACAAGATTTCAGCAGAGACGCAAACCCCAGAAACCACTCCATCACCAAACTCTGCTTCTGCAGGATCGCCGCCGGAACGTATATCCGAAAAGCGCCGTAGAGAAGAGGATGAGGAGGATGAGCTTCTTGCAAGCATCTCCACATCTGCAGGTCCAAAGCGCCGTGCTTCAACATCAAGCAACGCAAGCTCAGGAAGCCTGCGGAACTTGCGCCGGAAGTCGCCCAATGTCAATGCCGGCAAGGATGGTGGTGGAACACCAAAGAAGATCTCGTTGTCCATTCCACTGAAAAGTAGTGGTGAGGGAGGCGCGGGCGAATAGTATCGCACGCCCCCGTTCTTAGACGAAGATGAGCTGCAAGGGAGAAGGAAAGGCTTCCCATCTTTGCAGCGCGATGCGCTTTAAACAATCCTAAAAAGATACCCATTTGGAAACTCGAGGAGACACAGATGACGTTGTATGAAATGGGTGCGTGCGGGATTTTTTGGCTTCTTCTTGCAAATGTGTTTCAATAGGGTAGCGGCATTGCGAAAGGTGTAATTATCTAGGCGTTCAGTATCGTCGCCCTTCCCGGCGAGCGAGACGGGTTGGGACTGTGGCATGATGGGATGATGCAGCGCTGTGTGTCGGGCCTATCACCGTGCGTTTGGGTGTTTGGGTTTTCTGTGCATGATCAAGGGCATCATCCGGCCTGTGTATTTTATATCTCGTAGTCTTCGTTCGGGAATGCCAACTCGTTATCGAAGTCACTTCATGTTCTTCTATGGTTCTGTTTCTGTGAGCATGGCTGGCTATGTCTAGACGGTATGTTTGGCAGGTAGGACTGACGTTGAAAGTCACGTTCCTTCGCGTCACTTAGCGCGTTTGGCCCCGCATGTCTTTCACGTCGATATCACGACCCACGTCTATGCCTTCCGCTTATTTTTCGTCTCGACGCTACATTCAATTGTTTCTGATACTCTAGAGTCGTCTTGGTTCTAGAAAGACGCCACGCAATGTCTAACGAGCATCCTTCCGTCAATCTGGACACATCAACTACATCAAAGAAAAATTCAGCCACCCAGGAACAAGACGCATCATCTATGCCACCTAAACCCCCAACACTCACTTTGATACTTGCTGCCACGCCGAGTCTCGGCATAGGAAAGGATGGCGTCTTGCCGTGGCCCCAACTCAAAAAGGAAATGGGCTTCTTCGCACGAGTGACGAAGCGTACGTCGCCCTCTGCCTCAGTGGAAGGGCGCAGGAAAATCAATGCCGTACTCATGGGCCGCAAGACATGGGAAAGCATACCGCCTAAATTCCGGCCTCTCAAGGATCGCCTCAACATAGTCATCACCTCGAAGCCAGAAGAATTTGCAAACAAGCTAGACAAGAAGACAGAAGTCGAAGGCCCGCTTGTATGCTCTGGTATCCTCGACGCCATTGCTCAGCTTGAGCGCGAGGACAAGAGCAACTTACCGTCTACAGACCTCGAGATTGATAGAATCTTTGTTATTGGTGGGGCTAGCATATACCGAACGGCGCTTGAACTTCCGCAAACGAAGCGTGTGTTGCTTACTAAGATCGAGAAGGAGTTTGAGTGCGATACTTTCTTTCCTATTAATTTAGATGAGACAACAATATGGAGGAATGCAGACCGGGGCGAGATTCAAGAGTTCACCGGTGAGAACGTTGAGGAGGGTGGGATTGAGGAGCAGGGTGTCAGGTTTCACTTTTGCATGTATGAGCGAGAATAGACTGGTGAAAGTGAAAGGAGTTAGAACCTCCTTTGCTTCACTTTTCCAAACGAACATAAAAATCATCGACTTAGCCAACCCTGCACTCTCCACGATCTCTATCCACCCTGTTCCTTCCTGATTCTCACACTCGACATGGCTCAGGATCATTCTCCCACGCGATCGGTGTGGAGTGAGCTATGGCAAGAAAGTACATTTATACGCTTTGCTTCGTAATTTACAGTCAACTAACCTCGTCTTAGAGCCTGCCTTGTACATCACACTGAATTTTACTACAATCATCAACGATACTCTTTTGTCTCTACTCCTGGTCTCCGTTTGCTCTGTAGTCTACGACACGTTTCGCTTCTGGATCGGCAGACGAACTCGCCAGACATACCATTGCGAGATCGTTGATGGCAGGGGTGGGAATTCAGCAACTGAATTCCTAGACAAACTCGTTCGCGACACCCGTCATTCCCCTGTAACTGTCGCTACCAAAGCTATGCTCCACTCTGCACTCTTCTTCTGTGTGCAGTACATGACTTCGCAGGGTATCGCACAGATAGCGCGGTGGACAGCTTCTTTTTCCATGACAAACAAGAATATGAAGCGACGGTGTAGCCGCTTGCTTGACAGGGGGATTGAGTGCTCTGCTGTACTTCGCTACCATACACCTCTCAACATCACAGCTGCCGTTATTCTTCTATGCATCATTCGAGGCTTTCAACTACACGTCAAGTCGCCCAAGAGTCGGGCTCAAGATATCAACTACAGCCCTGGCTTCTTGAAGCTTCTCTCCAGGTGTCGATACATTGCGCAGACGGTCCTCGCCTTACCAATCGCGGTTACTCACATGTACACTTGTGTTTTGAGGGGGACGCTGTGGAAGTATACGAAACTGCTAGTCGTTCAGGCGTCTGCCTCATGGGCCATCTTTGTCACAGGAAATTTGATGTGTTTGCTTGCTGCACTACCTGTAAGTACACTTTCTGGGGTGAGCAGTATCCTAGGTGGAATAGAAGCTGACGAGCGACAGGATTTCCAAGGTACTATGGAGGCACTAGAAGAGTCGGGAATCACAGGTAGTCGAGGATGAGAAGATGGGGTCATCTGTGGTGAAAGCTTAACACATGGATCATACTATGTACGAAAGCTTCGCATGCCGTCCTGGAAAAGAACAAGCTTGTTTGATCAAGCAGAGTAGATGGTTAGCCTGCTTCGAATGAATACATCTATGACACACCAAAGAGAACAAGTCCGGATTTGTCCGTTCTAATGTCATCACGTTATCGGTCAGCAAAGCTGTCGTCATATTGCCGAGGAATCACGATATCCACCCGCAGTCAATGCTCGGTCTTGTCTTTGAGCTTAACTTAACCCCAAAAATCGCCATTCTTCTTGTTCGTTTTTTCTCCAAATTTCACCTACTACTCACCTGCATCAACCACTTTCTACTACAAGACACCCTTGAACACCCTGAACAGATCATATCCTTACAACAAGGCGGTTGGATGATGTAAGGAAATCGCTTGGTGACACGATCTCGCAACCCTCAACGCTGCTTGGCCGCCTGAATTCGCAATGGGAACACTTTCTGTCCGACGGGCACTGCAAACACACCCTATCCGTCCAGCCACACAGCACACAACGCTGTAAAACATATGTAACCCCAACAATACAGAACACTGTACTACGATGTTTTTCCGCAGCATAGCTGTACGGTAGCAATCGGCAAGAATGTTGCACCGAACGCATGATGGAGTCTTGCTGTTTAGCATGGAGTCGGGGGAAACCAGCGCCCGCAGCCCCACCGAAACTGGTCCGCGTAACACGACTACTGAACAGGTGGTAGCTTTCCCACCCCCTTTGCTTTCAAAGCAACAACATTCCACCGATTTCCACATCGATCCAACGCCTCCAAAAAAACAATTAAAAGAGACGTATAAGAAGGGCTGAATTGGCTACCTAACGTTGATTGTCCACGATTTTTTTTCCCTTACGAAGATTTGGAAAGGGCAACTCTCGACTACGTAGCGAATAGACGAACGTGAAGAGATACATCAACACCACCAACAACAACACCAACAGACATCATGGCCATTATCCAGGTTCCAGACGAGTACGGGTACGTACCCATCATCCAATTGCCTCCCCTCTCACCCCCCCCCCCTTATCTCCCCAACTCCCGCACCACCAACAACAAGCCCATCCATCAACCCTCGCCTCTCCCACCAGCTAACCCTCACGCCCCAGCTACGTCCTCGGCGCCGCCGTCTCCACCTTCTTCATCGGCATCTGGCTCGGCGCGCGCGTAGGCTCCTTCCGCAAAGCAGCAAAGATCCCGTACCCCTTCGAATACGCGTCGTACGAACAAGTCCAAACCGCCTCCCCAGCCTCCAAATCCGCCATGCTCGCCTTCAACGCCGCTCAACGCGCTCACCAGAACTTTGGCGAAAACCATCCTACCGCTCTCGCTGCTATGCTCGTTTCCGGCCTGAGATTCCCAATGGCGACGGCCGCGCTCGGGCTTGCGTGGAGTGTTAATCGCGTGTTTTACTCGGTGGGGTATACCAGGAGTGCGGAGAGTGGGGGTAAGGGCAGGTATTACGGTGCTGCGGGTATCATGGCCCATTATGTTTTGGTGCTTATGAGTGCTAAATCGGCGTATGATTTGATCATGGCATAGATGCTGCAGGAGAGGCGTCCCTTTTTCCAGGCTAGGGATATAGATCTAGTACTATACCAACGTTGATTCTTTTTTTCTGGGGTTATGAATATACCTGCATGATCAGAGTTGATGTTGCAAAAATGACTCATTTTTTTTTCTGGAGAAATCACTGTTTGAATAAGGAGAATGGTCACTTTGCATGTTGCCTCCGAGGAGAAATGAATACCGCGGTTATGACTCCAATCACGTATCCTGTTCAAAAGGAGATTTGAGACGAGTAGACTCGGATATGTTTTTCATTTTCTTTTCTAAAAAGATTCGTAATCATGTAAGTCGTGAGGCATACAAATTCGTCAAGAAAAGTTTTTGACAGTCTCATCAAACACCGTTTGCGGTAACGGCGCGAACAGCAACACCCTCGATGCGCTTCTTGTAAGTCGTCATCTGGTGCTTGAGCAAATCTCCATATACAACTTTCCTCAGCATCTCATCGTCCACCGTCACAGCTTCGACGTCGTCCTCGCTCTTAGTCCCTACTCTCTGCCGCAATACGACCAGTCGGCCGGCAGGCGACAAGGTGCAGGGCGGGATTGGCCAAGCGGGCAGTGAAGATGACGAAGATGATTGAGTGTTGTTTGTTTCCAACGAGATTTTCGATCCTCGTGAGAGTCGTGCAGCAAAGCCATGTTTGGATCTGGATTTTGGCGGGGATGAAGAATGTGAGCGCGAGACATTGGTCCTAGACGACGACGCCGTTGCAGAACCAGAGCTCGAGGCCATGGTGGGTGCAGGACTGGCATACAGCTTGAGCAGGCTTCGGAGCACGCTCTTATCAGCTCTCGGTATAGGGTCACCTTCGTTGATGAAGCTGTAGAAAAGACTCTTTCGGTGCCGCTTGTCTTCGGGCTTCTTGAGCGGCCGCAGACTGACTGGCGGCGCACCAAAAGTGATGCAGTGCACCCGCTTGAAGAAGCTGGTGAGGTAGCTGAGTTCAGACTCAACCTTGGTGCTCATCATGTGCGCGTATAGCAACGCGGCGACCGCTCCGCCTGCGGAGTGGCCGGTGATGAGCAAACTACAATTAGAGCGCGCAGGGTTCTCTTGTAGCAAAACTTTGAGCCGCTCTGCGACTGGCTTGATCATCTTTTTTGCGACATAGAGGAAGCCCGCATGGCACAAGTTTCCTGGGTCATCGAGAAACTTGGCCGGACTGCTTGGCGCAGAGTTGTAGTTCACGGCCCAGTCCATGAATGTCTGACTTCCGCGAATAGCAAACACGATCGTGTTCAGCTCTTCGACAGGTATAGATTTTAGGACCATGGCTTTGGTGCCGCTACGCCAGTCGGCAGGGATGTGTGTCTCCATTTCAGAACTCTTCTTGGTACCGGGAGGTAGGTACGCCTTTTCAGAGTACGTTGCCGCCAAGCACAACAAGGGATACGTCGGTAGATACACTTTAAAAGGGGGTAAATGCGGTGGCAAGCGTGAGTTGGAGTAGAGCCATACTTTTGAGAAATGGTTTGATCCTTTGTCACTACCAGGCTTGGGAGAAACCTCTTCCCGACCATGACGTCTACCTCCGCCAAGCGGCGGGCTCGTTTTCACGGGCTCCTCATAGTCCATCTGGTCGCCAAACTCCATCATCAAATCTTGCTCTTTACCGCTGAACTGTTCGTCATCGATGCTAGTAATAACAGAGTCGAACTTTGAAGTAATGACGTCGTATAACGCTGCCCCACGGCACAGAGTCTGCATACTCTTGGTGGCGACAGCAGCCGTGGGCCGCTCGATGCAGTTGGTAGTCAGCTTGTTCATCCCCTTTCCAGCCGTGTCACGCAAATTGGTAAAAGACCTCGTAGCCATGCGGTCAAGACTATCCCATTGCTGCTGAAAAGGACCCTGACCGCGTGACTCAGGAGGTGGTGGGGAAGCAAAGCGGATAGTGGATTGGCTGGCATAAGGCTGAACAGGCTGGGGCGGAGGAGACCAATACCGCGGCACATCTTGAGGATAAGCCCCGGGCATTTGACCGTAATCCGAGCGCTCAGGCGGGCTCGCAGAATAGCTGTGGTATAGGGGTGGGGATGTGCCAGTAGATTGGGAATATGAGCGCTGATGTGGTATGTACTGGGGCTGGCTATGAGGGGTAGCCTGGACCGGTGGTGCATGGTCTTGCAAATACATGTCTGGCACGGGAGGCGAAACATGAGGCTTCTTGGACGAGGAGCGCGTCCTCGAAGCCCTGGATGACGAATGCGAATGCTTCCTTCTGCTCCTGCGCTCTGGGTCGGTCGCGTGGGCCATGGTGTGGGCGTGGTGGGAAGAGTTGTTATGGTGTAGATCTGGCAAAGATGATTGGCGAGGCGCCGCTATCGCGTGCAGGCGTTGGTGTTCTTTCAGCGCGATTCACGTCGTCTGCCGGATCGCGACGTATGCCAAGGCCTAGTCATAGCCGCTCCGTGCTTCTTTGACGTTAGACGATCAAGGCATCCATGGCGGGTGTCGATGTTTGTTCTTTGACGGTGAAACGAGTGTAAGGGGATCTGGGGTGGTGTACTGGGACAAACAAAGGCCGAGTCACAGACGGGGCGGCGGGGAGAGAAGGCTCTGGAGTCTGGATGGGCGAGGCCGGATGTTAAGGGCGGGTGGATGCAGGTCCAAGCAGCAAGCCGCGGCACCGCCATAGCGCTAAGCCTCTTACGGCCACACCCACCCTCTCGCCTGTGATTGGCCGGCCGAGTCTTGCGCTGCACAGACCACGTCATGCAGCTGGCACTGCATTGTATCCACTCCACTCTCTGCACTTCTCAAGAGCCGGACGACACGTCGCACCAAGTCCGAGGCCGACAGTATGCTTTGGTCGTAGCGTCACTGTCGGTGAGAGCTTCGCTTGTTGATTTGCCTTGCGTTCCTGGCGGGAAGCCCTCCCCGTGGCCCTGATCAACGGCCGACCTGCCAAACGAGCAATCCCCCACCGGCGTGGCCTACAGTACACCGCATGCGCGACATGCGGTGATATCATCACATGACGATCCAACAGAGATCGAGACCTTTTTTTTCTTCAAGCCCACCGGCATAGAAGGTGCTAGACACGGCGTCAAGTCTCAGTTTCTGCTCCCTATCTACCATGGTCACCAATCAAGCCTGCGTGCTCGTCCTCCGCCGTGCCCAGTAGGTCACTCTGCTCATCCTCTTCATCCTCTTGTCTCTCCCCTCCGAGCCCCCCTCTACCGTCGTCTTCACGCTCTTCCTCCATGCCTTCCATGACGTACCAGACATCCTTCTTGGTAAGCAACCCTTTGAGTGTGCCTCGATCCGTGAACAAGACATATCGCAACCCCAGCTTCTGGAACATGGATACCGTAAGCTGAAAGCTGGCTTTGGCATTTAGTGTCATGGGCGTTTGGTCCATCCACGGCCGGAGATCAAGGGAAGTCGTGGGGTCGGAGAGGGGTTGGTGGGCAAAGTAAGCTTCCGTTTCAGGCGCTAGGTTCCGAGGAGGCGTCAGGGCAGTCTGAAGCGCGTATTGTAGCTCAGTTCTTGATATGTACCCAAGCAAGAGGGCATCGCGGCTGTTTTCGATGACGGGAAACCCGCGGAACCGATATTGAGACAAAAGCCCACGCAGTGACCCAATAGTGTGTCCGGTTGCCGTTATGGCCGTCAAGTCTTCGATGCGTGTCAGGACATGGCTTGCGCTGACATCTGGAATCGAGCTACCGTTGTCGTCGCGATTGTCGAGGAAAGGGTACCCTTTAAAGTGTATCCACGACTCATAGATGCCCCGTGGGGAGATGGCGTCACCAGTCCATTTACTGATCATGACTGCAATCATAATGGGTAGAACATACGTGAGCGCCCCAGTCAGCTCAAACATGATGACCACGATCGAAACGGTCATACGTGTGGTGCCCGCAAGCGCCGATGCTGCTCCAATAATAGCGTACGTTCCTGGGGTCACGCAAGGTACATCAGGTTCGCAGGAGCTGAAGAAGAAGAGGGACGGCCAAGCAGCCTGGACCACCTGCACGGATAGTCCCACTGCACGACCAAAAAGACCGCCAATGGCCATGGAAGGAAGGATGATACCCGCTGGAATCTGCAGACCAAATGTGAAGCCTGCTAGTATGATGCCCAGTCCCGAAGACACGAGTAACAAAGCAATTACTCCAGTGTTGGCTTTGCCAGATTTGCAGAGGCCCAGCGTATCTTCGGTGAGATCAGCACATTCAGCGAAAAGAATATGCACTAGTTCGGAAGCTTGGGCGCGCATGAACTTGATGGGAAAGTTGATCAGGGCCGTTACGAATGCCACCATGACAACTTCCCTCACAGGGCCTTTGAGGTATTGTCTGTTCTTTCGCCACTCCGCAACGCCCATGTTAAGCTTGATGAACAAGCCTCCAAAAAGACCGCCCAAAATTCCGAGAAAGATGAAGGGTAAGAGCTCAAAGTCGTGCCACCCACTATGATAAGTGACCTGATATAAGACAAGCTTGCCAGTGCGGAAGGGGTTGCATGCTTGTAGAGTGACGGCTGCTACCATGGCGCATACAAAACTGCTCCACATGGTCTTGTCTGGAAAGTAGTACGACAGCTGTTCCAGGCTGAAGAGTACACCGCCTATAGGTGCACCAAAGGCGACTGAAATACCTGCTGCAGCCGCAGCCGAGAGCACCTCTCGTTTCCGTGCTACTCAAATCAATGGATTGTCACTAGTAACGAACGTAAAATTACTAACCTTCATTGCCGTTTACGCTACTAAACAGCTTCATGAAGAGGTTCGCCGAGCAGCATGCTACATGTACCAAGGGACCTTCCTTGCCCAGCCACAGACCTGATGCGACTGCAAGACACTGGCCAAGTTAGCTAGCGATCCAGAAGTTGTTTCTTACGAGGCTACTTACCAAGCCAATTGTCTTTGTGACTAGCGTCCAGCCGCCTAGGAAATGCCGGATAACGAACCCACCGAGAACAGTTTTGATTTCCGGTATACCGCTATGTTTGGCATAAGGAGAGAATTCTCGAACTAGAAAGCTGGCGCATGCTGCAAAAAGCACCTAATATCTGTTAGTGTTCTTGTTCTTCCAATCCAATTCATCATTGGACACTCACCGAATAGAGAATAAACAATACATAATCGACAACATATCTTCCACCAGCACTCCCAATGCCCATAGCCGAGCCCCACGAATCCCAATCGTGACAGGCCTGTGCTTCGTTGATTCCCCAACAACAGAAGCTCTTGTTCAGATAGAATCGCCCGTCTCCATCCACATTGTGACAATATCCCGTCTTGAGATCCGCAAGCCAATCGCTCGCAATATCAATGAAAGCGGCGATGCCTCCGCTTAGTATGCCTGCGGCGACCAAGATGATCCAGACCTGACTTGCATCTGCAAGCTGCTTCATGTGCCCCAGGATGCCGCTGGTGCCTGTGTAGAGGTACCTCAACCGCTGGCGTTCCTTTGCATATTCAAAGATCCAGTCGATGGCGGTAAGATCGTCGTAGCCCACCCTTCGGCCCGGCCCCTCAACGTGCCAATCTAACCCGCCTGCATCTTTGGCGTCTTGGGTGTGTTCACCGGCGCTGCCTGGTGTTTCGAGATAGTTCAAGTCGAGTTCGTTTGAAGGAGTTGTACGATGAGATCGTGGCGAGGGCGATGCGCGACTGCTGGAGGGCGTAAGCGGCGAGGGGAAATAGCGTGAGAAGCCAAAGGAAGAAGCGGATGCCTTTGGCTTGCGTTTGAATGATAGTCTGGGCAATGCAGTTCAGTATCGTGAGCGGAGAGATGTTTGCAAAAGTGCGTACTGCTCAGGTAAATCGGGGTCTAGTGGATCGTCCGCCAACAGTGCCTCTTCATCGCTGCGGTCATCTTCAACGGCTGGCTGCTTTCCGTTGGATGCGCGGCTCGACGAGGTGTTGACGTGTCCGATTGGGGACCGACTGTGCGAAGAGCTGGACATGCCCTCGACATATGCTTGTTTGAAAGCCAGGGCGCATCGCTCAAGCAATCATTATGTGGAGAGATGTACAGTACAGTAATCGTGGTATCTGCGACGTAGGGCTGAGTCGTGATGGGACAGGTACAGCGAATCAGGAGTGGTCCGTGCACCATGGCACAGAATCATGATAGTAAGTACTATGTACGAAGCAGCGCATGATCCTTGACAGCCACCTGATGACAAGACAAGAAGATACTTGTAGGCTCAGTCTCTTTAGAAATTCATTGAAATGGACTGAAACTACTCAGGCTCTTTCTATTCTATATCTAAACCAACTATCAATTACTCCTTGTTAAAGTCTATCACTGCCCTTCCGGCAACCTCGCCACGCTTTAGCTTTTGTACTGCTTCGTTGAACTGACTCAAGGGATATACTGTATAGATGGGTTTCAGCAGCCCTCGACTGGCAAATTCGAGTGTCTTGTCCGTATCTGCCATGCTGCTGACAAGTGTGCCTGTTACGGTCTGCTTTTTCATGCACATATGGGTCGGGTCGACGTCGATGTGCTGAGTGCCCGCCGGTGGCAGCCCGATACACAGTACCTTGCCACCGACACGGTTACCAAGGTAGGATATCGAAGAGGGATAGCTTTGGACAGCAGTGACAAAGACGCCATGTGCGCCGATGCCGTCACAGAGTCGCACTACTTCGTCGGCAACGTTTTCCACCTTTCTGAAGTCGATAAAATGTTCTGCACCGCCGACTCCCAAGCACAGCTTCTTTTTATCCTCTCCAGTGTCAATAGCCACAGCTCGCAGACCCATCGCCTTGGCTAGTTGTAAACCCTGTAAACCGACACCCCCGCCTGCGCCGGGGAAAACTGCCCAGTCTCCTGGCCGCAGCTGGGATTCTTTAATCGAGGTGTACATTGTCGAAGCTGAACACATAATAGGCCCTGCTATGTAGTCATCCACTCCGTCTGGGATCAGCGTCGTGTATCTCTCGGGCGAGACTATGTACTGTTTGTATGACCCGTCGCACATTAAGCCGGTCAAGATAGCCTTTGGACAGTAGCACTCATTGCCGTTACGGCAGAGCTCACATACACCGCAAGTGTCTTGGACTGGCTATGACATGTCAGAACTGACGATTATGTAAATGAATGTGGTTGTTGCGACACCTGGGCCTGCTCACCTTGAAACCAGCTCGCATACCAGGCCTCAAAGTCTTGACCTGATCGCCAACCTTTACAATGACGCCTGCGCCTTCGTGTCCAGAGCATTTAGTTCCAAAGGCTGACATCTTGGGCGTGTTCCAGTCGTTAGCCATGACATGGAGATCTGAATGGCAGATGCCGGTAGCATTGAGCTTGATGAGAACTTCGGTAGGTCCTGTTGGATCGTGTGAGCATATGTGCCCGGAATGCAAAGCACACTTTTGAAAACCTACCAATCTCTGGGACTGGAACATCTTGTACTTCTACATAAAAGTCCGGACCTTCATTGACCACGACGCCTCCTTTACAGGTTTTCGGAATCTCAAATGTTTGGACTTTGTCTTGTGCCATGTTGAATGGAGTCTATGATAGCCGGTAAAGCTACTGAAATGACTGGGGTTATCGCAGAAGAAGAGGGAGAAGAAGAAGACTGATGGAGTGACTAGAAAGTAGGAAGCAGAGCAGTATATACATAGATAGCAGTTGTATGTAGGCGAACACCTCGGTATATCTTCACCCCACTTCAATAAGGGAGCCCTATAGCTTCTCCAACATTTGCCGGACGGAATGGAAACGGGCCTATTAGTACAAACAAGCCGGTGAAACGCAGGTGAACCATTCCAGTCAAGGGTACGAAGGCACTGATTACTATGCGTACAGACTGCTTTGAATCAGGTGGCTTGTTTCGTAGGGTCGACTTGTACAAGTTGGGAGTGGCAATTCTGCGGGCAACTAGCTTCCCCATGTCGAGGGCCCCTGTTGAGAGGCTATGCGGGGCAATGTATGTGGGGTTGGCATGGCACTCAAACACTATGTAAGCTGACAGTGTTGCAAGCATGTCCTAGATGGAGGAAACCGGTGTTTTCTTGTCGCATCTTTAGTGTAGTGTAGTGTAGTAGAAAGGGCGGAGGCGCGGAATTGCTGGAATGTCATACGGAAGAGAGAAGATTCATGGTGAGTACAAGCAGTAGAGTATGTCTGGAGTAGTTGAAGGCTGGTGACCGGGCTTCAAGTTGGCGCACATCATTTCCGAGTTGTTGGCTGAATGTTATCTTCTTCGCCTGAAGTAAGTAGTGTAGAGTAGTACAGAGCGACGTTGGGATAGCCTCACACGTGCAGCATTGGGCGACCGGATCGTAGAGATATGTCGGGGCATTGAGTCGTGGCAGCTAGTAAATGGCGTCGAAGCATCTAGCATTCTTGGACATACGTGTGCAGGCGTGGCAATTACGAGATACAGCCTAGTCTAGGACAGCAGATGATGTGTGCAGATCTGGAGTGCTTGTGCTTACTCAAAGCAGGTGTCGGGACTGTGCAGCACATGGAGCCGTCGTTTTCCGCCACCAGAGTCCTTGCGAGCCTCGGTGCGCAGGTCCATCACGTGATTTCGCGTTGGCCAATCAAACGGGGCGAATTTCATATGCGCCCTCGATCGTGATGCGGAACCGGTTCCGGTCGTGAAAGCGGGGTCTTCCAGTCCACATGCCTCTCACCTGACAATCTCGTGCAATTGACCGTCTACACTGGAATGCAGAGGGCGGGCACGTCAACTCTGAAGAGTGCAAACGATCTTAATGAACGAAAAAAATTGATAGTAATCGCAAACAAAGTACATGTCGTCAGCCATGTGTTGTTGGCCACTGGGGACACCGGGAATCGTGTAGTGGGGTGACTGGCCATGATGCTAGGCAAAATCGAGCCATCATACGCGGACCCACTGCTCTGGCGACTTGGAGGGGAGAGGGGAATGGAGGGGAGCAGCGACCAGTGGCCAGAACGGGTGCTTATGAATGCCCCGCTACTCGCCGCTTATATACTTAGACGCTGCTCCCACTACACTGCTCTACAGCCTGTGTTTGAACCATTCACTCTCACAGCACACGACCCAACCATTCATCATGTCTAAAGGCGAGTGTCCTGTCAAGAAGGTGCCCAACGTCGCCGGCGCTGGCACACGAAACTCGGACTGGTGGCCAAATGAGCTCAGGGTAAACATCCTGCGCCAACACGACCCCAGACAGAACCCTCTTGGTCCTGACTTCAACTACGCCGAAGAGTTTAAGAAGCTCGACTACGATGCTTTGAAGAAGGACCTCACAGCCTTGATGACCGACTCGCAGGACTGGTGGCCTGCCGACTTTGGCCACTATGGTGGCTTTTTGTATGTTTGACCCTCTGCCCTTGCCTCTCTGTCTCGCCCTCTAACCCTGCAAAATAGCGTCCGTCTGGCATGGCACGCTGCTGGAACATACCGTGTCACTGACGGCCGTGGTGGCGGTGGTGATGGACAGCAGCGCTTTGCTCCCCTCAACGCCTGGCCCGATAACGTCTCCCTCGACAAGGCCCGCCGCCTGCTCTGGCCCATCAAGCAGAAGTACGGAAACAAGATCTCATGGGCCGACCTTCTGCTTCTCGTCGGAAACGTTGCCATTGAGTCCATGGGATGCCCAACCTTTGGTTTCGCTGGAGGCCGCTCAGACACCTTCCAGTCGGACGAGTCTGTCTACTGGGGCGGCGAGACCGAGTGGCTCGGCAGCGACGTCCGTTATGCTGATGGCGCAAAGGGTATCAAGGGCGAGGGCATCATGGACGGTGACCAGCACAAGAACGACGCCAAGGATACCCACACAGCGAGAAATCTTGAGCAGCCACTGGCTGCCGCACATATGGGTCTCATCTACGTGAACCCAGAGGGTAAGTTTCCTCTTGGAATACACGTCTCTGCTTGTTACTGACTCTTCCAGGTCCCGAGGGCGTACCCGACCCCGTTGCCGCCGCCCACGACATCCGCACAACCTTTGGCCGTATGGCTATGAGTGACGAGGAAACTGCTGCTCTCATTGTTGGTGGCCACACATTCGGAAAGACACATGGTGCTGCTCCCAGCGAAAACACTGGCCCAGACCCCAACTCGGAGGACCTTGGAACCCAAGGTCTCGGCTGGGTGAACAAGCACGGCAGTGGCAAAGGCCCAGATACTATCACCAGTGGTCTCGAGGTCACATGGACTAGCACTCCCGTCAAGTGGAGCAACAAGTACCTAGAGTACCTCTACAAGTTTGAATGGGAGCTGGAGAAGAGCCCTGCTGGTGCCAACCAGTGGGTTGCTAAGACAGATGAGGAAATCATTCCAGACGCCTACGACTCCAACAAGAAGCACAAGCCCAGGATGCTTACCACTGACTTGTCGATGCGCATGGACCCTGCCTACGAGAAGATCACCCGCCGCTGGCTAGACCATCCCGAGGAACTGCATGACGCTTTTACTCGTGCCTGGTTCAAGCTTCTTCACCGTGACATGGGTCCCCGTTCCAGGTGGATCGGCCCAGAGATTCCCAAGGAGATTCTTCTCTGGGAGGACCCTGTCCCTGAGCCCGAGGGTGAGATCATTGGCGAGTCTGAGATCCAAACTTTGAAGAAGCAGGTTCTCGACGCTGGCATTGAGCCTGCCAAGCTTATCCGCACTGCTTGGGCTTCAGCAGCTTCTTTCCGCGGTAGCGACAAGCGTGGTGGCGCCAACGGTGCTCGCATCCGCCTCGCTCCCCAGAAGGACTGGGAGGTAAACAACCCCAAGGAGTTGGCTGAGGTTCTCAAGGCTCTTGAGGGCATCCAGTCCAAGTTCAACAGCAGCAGCAGCAAGAAGGTCTCTCTGGCCGACTTGATTGTCCTTGCTGGTACCGCCGCAGTTGAGAAGGCTGCCGGTGTGCCTGTTCCTTTTGCGCCAGGCCGCACCGACGCTTCCCAGGAGCAGACTGACGTGCAGTCTTTCGAGCACCTTGAGCCCGTCACAGACGGTTTCCGCAACTACGGAAAGGGCACCGAGCGTGTCCGCACCGAGCAGCTCGACGTTGACAAGGCCCACCTCCTCCGGCTTACTGCCCCCGAGATGGTTGTTCTCACTGGTGGTATGCGTGCGCTGAATGCCAACTGGGACGGCTCCTCTCACGGAATCTTTACCCAGCGCCCCGGTCAGCTCACCAACGACTTCTTCGTCAACTTACTCGACAACAACCTTGAGTGGAAGGCAACCGACGCTAGCAAGGAGTTGTACGAGGGTTTCGACCGCAAGACTGGCCAGAAGAAGTGGACAGGCACACGCCACGACCTCGTCTTTGGTCACCACCCTGAGCTCCGTGCCATTGCCGAGACGTACGCATCATCGGACAACGCGAACAAGTTTGTCAAGGACTTTGTTGTTGGATGGGAGAAGATTATGAACAACGACCGCTATGACATCAAGAACAAGTCGGTGAGTACACCATCGAGCGGGGCAAGCAGGCCTCGTTTGTAAGAAAAAAAAACAAAGCAGCAGAAAAGAGAAGGAAGTTGAAGAGATGAAAAGAAGAAACAGCAAACGAGGCTGCGCCTGTAACGTTTGTTCCTTGTACACTTGCTTTCCTTGTGGGTTAAACATGAAAAAAAAATGGGCACACTCTGGGCTGCTTAGTTTGTCCACTCGCTGACGATTCTTCCATAGACTTGAGTCTTTCCGGCAGTTTCTTTTTCACAAAAGGATCAGGGGAGATTCTTCGATACCTAGATAGCGTTGCTTTAGGAACAGGCAGATAGCATGTACGCCTTTTTATGAAATGAGATATGAATACGATAAGAACCTTTGCCTCCAAGAGAGAGAGAGAGAGGGAGAGACTGTGTTGCCAATTGTTATCATTTCGTATCATTACGTAGCTGTGAATCTGACAAAAGCTTCGCGTAGGATCCTGGCTACTAAAAAGCCTATAGTGAACAACAAAAGGAGCAAGAGAGGAGAAGTAACGTGCAAAGTGCCCCAAGTACGCCGAAGCGCTTGACTCGATTACCAAGCATGAGTTTCATTAGCCGTGGTCATTCATTGTACGTCCGTCATGCATCATGCACTGGTCTAATGTGCCATTCGCTCATCAGAAGAATCAAACACAACATTGATGAGAGAGAGAGAGAGAGAGAGAAACAAAAAAGGGTGTGAACGAGGTCACTAGGGTTTTGCAGACATGTAATAGTATGCCGCAAGCGCCCCACCAATGACAAGGGCCGACGCACTAGAATGAGAAACCATGTTAGCAAGATCTGTCCTGACTGAGAATGATGACGCTGCAAGGAGAAGAGGGCGTGCATAGAAGGATATAGCCACAAACCACGTGCAGAAGAAACAAGATGCTGGCTTACCTGGCTCGTTTCCGATCGCCAAACAAGAGCTTGAGCGCGCCGCCATTGTGCTTCTCGGGCTGGTGTAGAGATGCCAAAGATGGTACTGTGTTTTCCACCTTATCTTTGGAAGTTGTCGTGTCCTTTGCGGGAGTTTCTGATGTGTCTATGTCCTGTGAGGGCTCTTCAGTAAGACCTTTGCGTTGTCGAAGCTCTGAGTCCGTATTGGAAACCGGTTGGGGTGCTTCAGTTGTAGCATTGAGATCAGAAGTGGGCGGAGGTGTTGTGGCCTTGGTAGGCAAGGAGATGGCATCACGCAAGGTGTTGGTAGATTTTGACTCGTTCTGAGCACCGTCGTATCCGTTTGTGCTTTTGGCTTCGCTAATGGGTTCTTTTGCATGGTCTGCTGAGTCTTCGTCTTTGGCCTGCATTATATCTCCCAGTTGCTTACTTGCGTTGATGACAGGTGTGGCGTTGGGATCACGGGCGAATCCAGATGGTGGATTGGATACACGAAGGTAGTTTTTACCGATATAGATGGGCGAAGGCAAACTGTCAAGGTCATGAGTGTCTTGTTCATCGTCCTCCTCATCGCTATCGTCCGCTTCAGGCACAGAGGCCAACGATGTATATGATTTAACTGGTGCAAGATCAACTGAAGAACATGCTTGCGAGAAGACTGATGGTTGTGGTGAGCAAGGGTGTTCGTGCGTGGCCTCATCTTCGGGGAGATCAGCCCCTATTGAGGCTACGCGCTGCAGAATTAGATCACGGTTGGTGGGAAAGCGTTCTAACGACGGATCGTTTAGGTCTTCGTCCTCAGCATCCGATCGAGGCAATCGATGAGGCAGGCTGCTGTTTTTTCGTGTCTTGAAGAAGTCATATCGGCCAGGCCCACCAAAGAGATTTTGTGCACCTTCCGTTTCGTAGCCAAAGGCAGACTGTTTTTCCGTCGGGAATGGCGCATAGTCTTGTGAAGAAACTGAGCCAGCATGATCAGCGGTTTCCGCTTCGCGCTCGTGAGGCAGGAGAGGCGCGTCGCCATCATCTCCATGATTACTATGAGGCTTATCAAGATGTGATCCTTCGTCCTCGAGATGATTACCCTTGGCTACAATCCCGCTTCCCTTGTACGCTGAGGATTTGCCTTCATGCGCCAGTAATGGAAATCGGTCTAGTTCATCTCCTCCATCAGAGTCGGTCGTAACAGCGGCGTCGTCTGGTAGATTGGACTCATGTGACAAGAGCGGGACTTGATTGGCATGATGGTTTCCAGTCTCTGTTTCGTGGGCAAACAGGGGTACATTTGCAAGCCCGTTGCTTTCGTGGCCTACACTAGTCTCGTGGCTAAGCAAGGGTACCAAGTTCAACTCGTCACCCTCGTCCAATTCCGACGGGGTGTCCATGGCGTCTCCAGAACTAGTGTGATCGGCCGATGAAGGCGTAGACTCTTCGTCAATCGTGTCCATGGAGGGCGGCAAGGGCGATGGGTCGGCCTGGGAAGATTCATGGTGCAATAATGGTGCTGGTTGCTCATCGCCTGTGCCAGGCTCAACGTGGTGTTGAGGTACAGTTTCGACTTTGTCGGGCAATGCGTCAGCAGCCTTCGTGTCATGCGCAGTCTGTTGGGCAGCGGTAGCGTCCTCAGTAGCGTCCTCAGCAGACGCAGGTTCGGTGTCCACCTTGTCGATGACAACAATGGGCACATGAGGCGGTTCCAGCACGTCAGGCTTGGTCGACGAATCCACCTCGCCTGTTTGTTTAGCATCACGCTCCAGATTAGCTGATGGGATGGGTAGTAGGTCCTGGTCCATGGTGCTGTCTTTGCGGCTGTCGAGCCGCTTCAAGGCAGCCTCATGAGAGGGTGCTGCAGGCGGATCGCTTGATGTGGTTGCTTGCGTAGGTGTACTGTCTGGCGCTGGGCTCTGGGAAGGCTCAGGAGCAGCGGGCTCGACATGGATAACATTGTTGCGAATGCCTTGGTCGTCGGTAGCTGCTGTGTGTCAGCGGGGCACCCGAGGGAGCCTGCTTTCAGCCATACCCGTTTGCTTTGACTCGTCCAAGATCCAGTGGTCTTGACCAAGACGGACCTTGTACTGGTAGCTCCCCTGGTCCACATTGGAAAATGTCTTTGTGAAGATGGGGTCGCCCGAGGCGGTCGTGTCGTCGGCCACGTCCATCTCAAGCGGGGTCCAGCCGCTGAGGGAGGAGGTGACATAGACGGGAGGACGGACGCCCGGCTGGGAGAAGGTGATGGTCGCGTGAGTGGCCATGGCGACCTCGGGGCGAGGGGATATTCAAGGGAGTGAATATAGGTAGGAGTGGTCGTGTGGCGGACCAGGCGGACCAGGCGCGGCCTCTGGTGGGGGTAGTTGGAGACTGTTGGGAGAACAAGACAGTTAGCGGTTACAGGCGAGGAATTGAGCGTGCTCACACTCATGCAGTGGCGCAAGAGGGGCTTACTGCAGGTTGCAGTACGTACAGCAGGGGTGTTGGCATTGGCAGTGGCATGAGGGGAAGGCGCGGCTACTACTTACTGTACCGGGCAGGCAGTATGCGAGGGAAGCACCTGCCGTGGATGCGGTAGCACCTGCACCGATGCGAGCAACAAGACACCAGAGAGATGTGGTGCAACCGCCAGTCGAAGAGCCGGCGGAGAGTTGGGCGAGGGGCGCGGGGCGCGGTTTAACACGGGCACGACGGAGCTTGAGATAGGCGAATGCTGCGAGGGGCTTGGGGGCGGGCGGCAGCGTCTGGGCCCAGGGTGATGGTGGTGGGAGTACAGTAGTCAGTACACAGTATGTAGTAGTGCTAGCAGTGGTAGGAGTGACGGTGCTGGCGAGCGCAGTGAATGCTTCTTGTCAGAAGATTGTTGAGCATCTTGTGCAGCGCCACATGGCTCCCCCTCCCCCTCCTCCCCCCTTTGCCCTTCGCTCCGCTCCATGAAGAATGCAGTGCTTTTTTGATGCTTCCAAGGTGACGTGAGTACAACGTGTGGACTGCCAGCACTAGGCCAGCCACCCGTAGCCTGATCAGGCTTCCCCCGCACCGATCAGCCGCTCCCAAGCCCCTCGCCCTCGCTCCCTCGTCCACCCAGGCATTACTTTACTTATTCCGTCTACCCTTCTCCCATCCAACCTGTTCTGTTCCCTCATTCATTGGAAACTAAGAGTAAAACAACCTCCATCCCCCCAGGCATGCCACAGCCTACCAGTCGCCCTGAGTGCCTGCGCACGGCTGCTGCACCGCCGGCCCAGGCCGAACACCCACACCGCATTCACAACTAGCACAAACCATTGCCGCCCTCGCACCCCTAAACCCGACTACTACATACATCAGCCCATGTTGCCAGACGTTTATGCTACAATCGCCATGAGTAGACTATCACTTTGCAAGCTCGACACCAAAGGCCCAGCCCAACCAGTGGGTTATGTAAGCCACGGACTCGTTATCCGCAAACGGCTGCCAGGCGAGCGCCCCACCCGTGACCTGGAACCTGGGAGCCAAAATTTCCGTTGTTTCTCCGCCCTTCTTGAGACGTACAAGAGGCTCTTGATGCACTCGACTCGACATGAATAAGTAGGGCCGGGATGATCCGTCGTATTTGTCGGCCCAACCCTCGGTCCCAAGGCCTGTCGTGCTATACGACTACTGTCCATGTACTAGCAAGAAACAGTCGAGCCACTCAACACACTCTACCGCTGCAGGCACCTGAGGCCGTGGGTTCTTCACACGCGCCTGGCTGCAATGTCATTGGGAGCCGTCGGCCCAAACATGGTTTCAAGAGAGGCGTTGCGACAGGCCTCGTCACACCAGTGTCACTCACCACGTTCAAATTTCGAGGCTGGCGCACGGGCCGCACGGCTCCTCCTTCGCGTTTTTATAGTACCGCTTGCTTCTGGAAGTTCGTCCTGGCGTTTCAAATAACGCCGCGTCAATCATGCGGCGGAAACGTTTGCAACGCGCTGATCGACATGGTGCATTGCCAGTGTCGCCATCCTTCCTGCTGACTTCACATCTGTGTTAGATCTGAAATAGGCCCCATCGGCGCCATCGCACGCCTGCCCGATCGCCTCTTGCCTTTTCCCTTCTTCTCCTGTCCCTGTCCCTTGCTCGCCATTCACAACCCCATGTCCCAACTCCTCGCCTTGCGTCTCCCACCATCCTACCCTACACGCAATGGGCCACATTGTCTTTGCCAACGGCCATGACCAAGGTCCGCTGCTGGCCAGAGTCAGCCTCGCCATGTACACCGTTGCCGTGACGTTTGTCGCCCTCCGGTACATACACCACCCATCCTGCATGACTTTGTATACTAACCCTGTCTAGCTGCTTTACACGTGCATGCATTGTCAAGAGATTCGGCCTCGACGACGTCTTCATTGCCATTGCCACGGTCCTTGGGGCTGCCCAGACCGTCACCATCATACTGCAAGTCGAGCATGGCCAGGGTCGCCATACCACCGAGTTGCGCATCGAGCAGTTCAACCACATGCTCATGGTATGCTTCGCATCGCTCTTGCAATCACGCACACTGCTGACTGCCCAATAGTACCAGTGGATCAACATGCTCATATACTTTGTCGCAAACTGGTATGCATCTTCTGTCTGTCACGCTGCCCAACTCCTAACTCAAAAAAATCAGGGCGGTCAAGATGAGCATACTTGCCCTATACTATAGGATAGGCTATGGGAGAAAAGGTTTACCGTGGATTGTCCAGGCTCCTGCTGTATGGACAGTCGCAGGCTTCATGACTGCATTTGGCATCTCCTCATTCACAGTACGTTCTTGTTGCTTGCACTCGCCCAATGCACAGCGCATTGCTACCCTATGCTAACAGTCGCATTGCCCAGGCCCAGCTCTTTCTGTGTGTACCCATATCTCGCATTTGGGACATTGTGCACGCCAATGACGGAGGATGCATCGACGTGTCTGAGTTCATGATTACCTCTGCCGCTATCAACGTCGCTACCGACATTGTCCTTCTCATGTTCCCCCTGCCCTTACTACGGCTCTTCAAGTTCAATCGTAGACAACGCAGTACGTTTACCATTGCTGGGTCTGTATCTAATCATAGCTAACAATTGGTGTAGCGGCTCTGGTAGTCGTCCTCTCTGTCGGATTGATACCTGTTATTGCCAGCACCATGCGGCTATGTGAAATTATCATGGCTGGCAGACCAATCAAACCGGGAAAGGGCTGGCAGGACAACGATTACAGCTGGTAGGCCTTGCATGTCGTGTGCGTTATTTACTGTTACTAACATGGTTTCAGGGGCTGGGCCTGGGTTCCAGTCTGGTCGCAAATCGAAGTCGACGTCAGCATCCTCGCAGCCTCTCTTCCCTGCCTCTATCCCCTGTTCAAGCACGTTTTCCATCCGTGTAGTCGACCCGCCACACCCTCGGAGATGCCCACGCTACCTGGGTACCCTGAGAGCTGGGCAGAGCAAGATTTAGTGAGCAGAGACGGAAGCGAGGATTTGGAGAAGAATCGCAAGAGCTTTGACTTTGAAGACGAAAAGAGGCTGACGGTGCGGGAAAAGGAAATGGGCAAGGGCATCGACATTAATATAAGCGTAATTGTAGACAAGGAGATCGATGTGGGCGAGGACGTGGTCAGGCATCGGTACGACGACGACTTGTCGGCCGTGGCAGAGGAAGACGATGCCATAAGTAGATTGAGTGTCGATTTAGCAAAACCGCCCGACGTCCAAAAGCTGACGCGGGTCCAGACTGGCGACCCGACCGGGATAGAGTACAAAAAATTATGACATTATGATACCTGGCAGAAGCTTGAATTTGTAGGTGCAGGGGCGGCGAATCTGGGCGACAGGGCATCGTCTACCGTAGATCATTATCATCATTAGTTAATCGTTAATGTTTTGTACAGTCACTCATTAAAATACAAAGCACGGCAAACGGCCGTATTACCACCTTCCAAGGCTACTGAATGCCGAGCTGAATTGATTTGCTGGAACTTATCGTTAGTCTGATATTTCTCGACAACAGAAAAAAAGTCAGGAAAGAAGAAAAGAGAAAAACACACGCCAATAACGTGAAACGAGATCAAAACACATACCATACTGACTCGTGCCATAACACTCACTCGCCTCGGCCTTCTCCATCGCCTTGGGCAACCACTCACGAATCTTCTCCTCGCGATTATGATGGCTCGGATGCGTACTCAGTATCTGCGGGGGCTCACCACCGCCCATCTTCTCCATGCGGGCCCAAAAGTCCATGGCAGCCTGCGGGCTGTAGCAGCCCTGGGCCATCATCATGAGGCCGATAAAATCGGCTTCCGCCTCGTGCTTGCGCGAGGCCGGCATGGAGAGAAAGAGGTCGATGAGGAGTTTACCCGAGTAAAAGGATATGTCGAAGAGGGAGAGTGCGAGGACGCCGAGGAGAACGAGGGGAGCTTGAGACATGCGTTCTCTATTTTTCTTGTGTGTTAGCCAAAAAGTTCCAGTTTTGTGTGTGTGTGTGTGTGTGTGTGTGTATGAAAGGGGAAGAAAGAGGAGAAAAAAATAAAAAAAAATAAACGCATACGCAGTATGATGCGCAACCACATGCGCAATCTCATGTCCCAAGACAGCCGCAATCCCATCTTCATCCCGACACAACGGCAGGATGCCCGTAAACACAAACACCTTGCCTCCCGGCGCCACAAACGCATTCTGTTCCGGACTCTCTATAACTGTAACCTCCCAATCGAGACCTTGCAAGCCCTCGCCCTCAGCATACGGCAGCAAGCGCTGCAGCACCTTCTTGATCTTGCGCACGCGCACATCGTTGTCGGGTAGAATGCGCCCAGCGTACTGCTCGCGCACCTGGTCGACCGACGAGCGCCCAATGGCTTCTTCGAGCTGCGGCGGTATAATGTTGAAGCGGCGGCGGCCCGACACGGGCACTTCTTCTAGGTTGTACAGGTAGATTGTGCCCGCGCCGGCGCTGAGAATGCCAATGTCGCGGTAGAAGGTTGGGCGCGCCGCCCAGCGGTAGAGCAGCCCGGACAGCCCGCCTGAGGGACTAGAGAAGCGCTTGTATTGCGGGCGAGCGCCCCGGCCAAAGGGGAGTTGCTGGTAGAAGCGGGGTTGGGTTGGGAGTGGGAGTGGGAGAGGTGCGCGGGTTGCGCTAAGGGTGTGCAACGGCGGTCGTATTCGGTACATGGTGTTGGAATGCGTGCTGGTAGTAAGGTTTAGAGAGTTTGGGTGCGACGCCTGTCACGATGTATAGTCGTCTGTCACTCCCAGATGCTGCTATGCTGCATACTGTACTTCTTTTTGGGCCGTGGAGAGAGCGCAGTAGAGCCGGGCTCGGGTGTAAAGATGATGTGAGGTTCCCAAAGTCCGCGGGGGTGCAGGGATCGCTTTACGGCATGCCGATGTCAACCGCTTTAACGGCTTTGACGTTTATCTTTGCATCGGTGATATCTACATCCCGTTTTTTTTATTTCTTTGCTCTGGGTATATGATACCCCAATTCGTCTAGATAGGTTTGTTACCCTCTTCACATAATAAATTTCAAGCTTGCAACTGGTCTTCTCGTATCTTCCAAAATCTCCATTTCCACCTTTACTCTAAGATGACAGTGCTTTTTCACGTAATGTTTGTGTGTTACCAGCAAATCCAGTAATCAATATGAACCATGTTTGGTTTGGTTCACATAATCTCCGATCAAACAATATACGACACGATAACATCATACTCGGCATTTTATGCGCAGCCACCAACCAGATCAAGTCACATAAGTAGTCTATTCGTAGAACCAAACTATTTCCTCGGAACTTAAAACGACGTATTATGTAGGTACATGCTTTTTGTGACAACCACTACGGCTAACAACCGCTGTTTTCCACGTTCCATCTCTCGCACACTTACATGTGGGCGTAGACGTACTCTACGTGAACCTGGAGGACACACGCATCGTAGTCGACTGGTGGAGGAAATGGAGAAACAGTTGCTGGAGAAGTAGGGTATGGTGTCTCTGCATCCTCGGAGGCGGTAGGAACGTAGGGCTCACCCGCACTCGAGGACTCAATAGGTGCGAGGACAGATGAAGCGGACACACTAGCAGTAGGAGTTTGTACGAAAGACGAAGCCGACACGCTGGCGGTAGGGGTCTGTACGACAGATGAAGCGGACACACTGGCTGTAGGAGTGGGCACGGAGGACGAGCTGGAAGAGCTGGACGCAGCGCAAGAAGGCAGAGGTGCAACGCCGTTGATCTTGGACACGACCCAGGACGAAGCCTCGTCAGTGTAGAGCTCAAAGTAGTTCAGGTGATCAGCAACGATTTCGCCTCCAGCGCAAACTGGGTCTCCAACTGCGCAGTAGGCACGAAGGACAGGAGCATAACGGTTCAAACGGGCGAGGTCTCCAGAAGCGCGTGGGTTCTTTTGCTTGCTGGCACCGTCGAGGACATTGTAAGGTTGGTTCGCGGTGTGCATGACGTCTCCCCACAACAGAGCCGCAGCAACTTTTCCAAGTCAGCACTGAACCAAAATAAAGTCGAATCTGTGTATACTTACTGGCTTGGCCAGCAGGAGAAGTGCTGTCAAGACCGTTACTCACAAAGGAGCATCCACCTGGTCCACCCAAGACATCGCCAGCAACATGGGCTCCCTGAGAGTAGCCATTAACCACTATGTGTGTGCAAGGACACTTTTGGTTGAAGGCGGTAATCTGAGAGATACCATTGCGGGCTCCCTCTGCCACCTGAGCGCAGTAGTCTCCACCGAGGGTAACGTCGAACTGGATATCAATGTGATCGCACGTTTTGCCCTCAGCAATCAACTTGCCACAGGTTGCCTCGACAAACGGAAAGGTGCGTCCATCATGATAAGGAGCGTCGTTACCGCGAGCCATGAAGATGACTACATCGGCGCAGGCTGCGTCCAGCTTGGGTGGCGTGGTTTGTGCTGCGGCGAGAGTGGATAAGGCGCCCAACGCAATGGTGTTGCGGATGCTGAAAGACATGATTACGAATTAAGTACGCTAAGTATATTATAATGGATGAACGAATGTGGTGGAGGAAACGACCGTGAATATCAAATCGAAGGAACGAAAATGTCCTTTGAAAAGGTGTACCTGGGGTATCAGCGTGGCAAGGGCGGGGAGCCAAGTGGGTTTAAAAGGATCATCTATCTCTCAATCTCCACTGAGTAAGAAAAGAGATTAAACTGCCACCAAGGCATCCAATGTCAAATCCCGCATGTTTCGTAAATATCGTATACGAGCCATGGCATGGTTCTATCCCCTCTGCCCTGCATGAGTTTCTGTCAATCTTGCTGCGGGTGCAAACAGCCGCGTTATGATCCCCTCCCGGGGGGTTACCACAAGTAGAAGTCGATAAGAGGTGTGTTTTCTTTCGAGGCTAGCTGCGCCCAGCAGTCAAGCCGCTTGGGGATATCCCGGCACAGGTAGGCCAACCATTGGTTATGGTGTTGTAGTTGGACCCACATCATGTCAGGAACGAAGGATTCGCCTGCCTGTTCCTCTCCCGCGGAGACTCCAGTATATTTTAGTGCATGACTTGTGGCAGACGATTCCTGTGAACTGAACTGTCCTGTTTTCCGTGTTCCTTTGCACATGCTATTTGTTCTCGTAGAATGTAAAAATTCCAGCGGAGGAATTGAGTAGAAGATGCAGATATCACGTTCGGACGAATTCGGAGAATGGCAGCTGACGAACTCTAACACGGCATACAACACTATTTTGTCCTTTTTGACCGCTGTCTCTGATTGACTCGGGTCCCGGTATCAGCACAAACAAGCTACTCTAATTTTTCATGGTTATCCCTAATGGCCTGACCGTAATCTCCCGCATTAGGTGTCCGCACAATAGTATGTGTATGGTACTTGGCCGGCTCCTTGTTTGTTAAGAAGACTCCGGAATGATGATCGAATTCCACGAGGATAACCGGGCTTTGGATCCGGAAGTAAAACGCGTCATCATCACTGAAGCCACCGATCCAGCAAAAGTACGTTTCGTCAAGATGCTGCTTGATCTGCTTGAGCTTGAGCTCACGGGCGTTGGATGGATGGTAAAGCAAGAACTCGTGACAAATGGCCAAGATGATGTCCTGTTGAGTGGGGTTGAGCGAAGAGACTAAAATACCCTCGTAAGGAACAACCCGGTTGTCTCGAAAGGCGCCACAGCGATGACGCTGGTCATCTGGGCCCCACGTGTCAGTGATGAGTTCGTCACGCTTGCTCTCATCGTTGTTGGAGTTGCCGTAAACTTGCTTCATGCCCTCATCCCTCATCTTCTTGAAGACCTGAGCTATTTGCTGCTCCTCTGCACTCAAGCTCTGCATCAGCTTCAAACCGAGATTGCCTTCCTTATGAAGGATCTGGGTTCCTTTCCATTCGCCTTGATCGATGATGTTTGGTTCTGCGCCGGTAAAAGAGGGAGTAATGACGACCTGAGGCCCCTTGAAGAAGCATGCGATATCGAGGTGGTGGCCGTAAAGGAGCCAGCCCCATGGTGAAGATGCGGATGCAGAGGGCATCCCAAACAAGAGGAAGTTGTACGAGTACTTATTCAGGATGTTGGGGAGCTTGACGACTTCTCCTAGGAAATGATTGATGCGCATAGCAGATAATGCCTTTTGGTAGCCTTCTGGCGACAAGGACGCCTCGACTACGGCGAGGATTGACTGTGCAGTACTTTCCGGCACTGCTAATATTAGTACGGTATCGGAACTTTGACCTAAAGGCCTTCTTACCTTCCTCGAGCCTTAGTCCAAATGGCCTCAGTAGAAACTCTGGGTTGCTCCATGCCCGCCATTCTCTCGCGTTGATCGGATACACTAATTTGTTTCTCTTCTCATCATCCAAGCCTTCTAAAAGTTCTCCTACTTTTTCGAACGCAGCCTGAACATTGGCACCTTCATCTTGGGCCTTGAAAAGACCCGGTCGTACTTTGCCATCGTTGGTAACACCTGTGTAGGGCTCTTCCAACAGCTTTTCCCATACCTTTGTCAAGTCGTACAACCACGGCGGAGCACGGTTGTCTTGCATTGACTGGACATATTGGTATATGTCTTGTTTGGCAGCTGTGATGAAGCGCGGACTGGATAGATCTGGCAAATGGGCCCGAAAGCCAGCCGAGGCTTGATCAAAAGAGCTTCGTCGCTCGGCCATGTCTGTGCGGTATTGGTTTTGCAGAGCACAGGCAAAGTGCTTTCTTATTGCGTATTGGGTACAGCGGTCAGCACGGCTATGCAGTCCGCGGCACACGATATGGAAAATGGTTCAAGGTGTTAAATCTGGCTCCGAAATCCACGCAATCGACGTCTCAACTGTCAGCAGGAGTTCCAGCTAGCCTCGACGCAACTGCCGGATGAACGCTCTTCCCAGTCGTCTGAGGTTGGGGCTTCTCGAGAGCGTGTTCCACAAGACACCAGTCAATGATGACTAGAATAAAGACGACGGCTGACTGGCTTAGTACTGGCTCGTCATGCAATGGTTGGAGTGATGGTGTTGTCTGGATTGACAGGAGAAATGTCCCCACATTCCGCATCAAACATTAGCGCGGGGCATCCGGCCCCTCATTGCATACCCGTACAACTGATGTCGGTGTGCTCTTAACGAGACAGCCACACGGGCTGATGAGCTTGAATTCAGCTAGCTGGCATCTAACTGGTACGTTCATGTCGCGGACGTCAGCCGTCTTGAATGGTAAATTGGACTGTTAGGCGATGTGAACTACGGACGTCTATTCTCCGATCTTATAATGCAACAGCTCAATCCGAATTGTTCCATAAACACATGCTGTGATCCTAGGAGTCTGGCCATTGACTAGTGTCTACACAGGTATGCTACACCCTGTAGAGCAGGATGCTACTATGTGGTCGTAGACACACAGTCGTGTCGGGCCGATTGTGTGATATGTGGTTCCCAGTTCCGTCTCTCCGTGGGGACGGCATTCCCGGCGTCGGCGGTGGGGCAAGGCACAAGAGATAGTAGCCTAAGCGTAGCCCCGCCTACAGTGGGGGGCGGATGGACTGTTGGCTGGCTTCCACAACAACCCGCAATACACATACTCGGATGGACTCGAGCCAGGCGGATATCTGTTGCGTAGGAACTTATATAATTACCGACCGACTCCGCCCAATCATAGACCAATCTTGTGTGACATTTCGCACTGGGTCCAATAAACTCAAAAAGAAGCAACAGCTCCGGCTAAGACATCATCCGGCATTTCTTTACATATTACTTGCTGGCCATACCTTACAAGCTGTGGGGTTTTGTGGGGTATAACTCGAATTGTGCAGTACATACAGACTTAGAGATACCTCGTATGATATATTGGTAAAGTTGGAGTTCAACAAGTCAGCCATAATATCGTCAACAACACAAAACTTTGCCGCCGCATCAACCATTTTCCCCGAGTGGACCGTTACTATAAAACCAAATACGCAGCGTCCAAGCTGAACTTATCCAAAGCAAAAGATATGGCGGAGCAAACGAGGATAGCCATTGTTGGCGCGGGTATGCTCCTTCAATCCATATTCCCACCTTCCGAGTGCATCCACTAATAGTATCTCAGGTATGGGCGGCCTTGCCGCGGCTCTCGCCCTTGCAAAAGCCGGCCATAAGAACATCATGATATATGAAAATGCCCCAGTCATGGGCTTCGTAGGCGCAGGAATTCAACTAGCACCCAACATGGCCCGCATCCTTGACCGGTTAGGTTGCTGGGGCCCAATCCGCGACGAAGCCGTCGTATGCGCAAACACATCCATTAGGGAAGGTTCAACAGACAAGGAGCTGGGATTTGTAGATCTAGGATACGTCAAGGAAAAGTACGGATACCCACACATGGTTGGCCACCGAGCCAGTCTTGCAAACGGTCTATTCGAAGGTTGCAAGAAGGAGAGTGGCATCACATTCAAGCTGGGCTGCACATTGTCCGACTTTCGCTTCGGCCCCAAGCCCAAATTCACAGTTACTCCATCTCAAGGCAATCTCGAGCCCTACCAGGTCGAATGCGACATTCTCCTCGGCGCCGACGGAGTCAAGAGCAACACTCGAGTCGCCATGCTCAAGGAACTCGGACACACAGGCTCTGCCCGCGACTCTGGCCAAGCCGCCTACCGCATCATGCTGAACCGCTCGCAAATGGAGCACGACCCGGAGCTACTCAAGCTCATCGATTCAGACACAGTGACACGCTGGATTGGCGAGAAGAAACACATCATCGCATACCCGATCCACAACAAGCAAATCTACAACATCTCGACCGCGCAGCCAGACACAAACTTTGCCGGCGCCCCAGACGCACAGTACACGACAAGGGGCAGCAAGAAAGCCATGCTGGGCGTCTACGGCGACTTTTGCCCCATGATCCACCGCATGCTGAACTTGGTGCCCGAAGGCGAGGTCGTCGAGTGGAAGCTCAGAGTCCACGACCCGTTGACAACGTGGGTCCACGGCCCAACTGCCCTGGTAGGCGATGCATGCCACCCGACGCTCCCGCACATGGCTCAGGGTGCCGCGCAAGCCATTGAAGACGGTGCCGTCCTCGGTGTCGTCCTATCGCCCAAGCGCATCGCAGACGGCAAGCCCGAAACCATTGAGCGCGCACTGCGCTTGTACGAGAAGCTGCGGAAGCCGAGGGCTGAGGCGCTGGTGGAACTCGCGGCCGAGAGCGGGCGCCAGATGCATCTGGGTGCGGGTAAGGCCAAGGAGGAGCGTGACAAGGCGTTTGCGGCTCTCAAGGAGGGCAAGGGCAAGGTCCCGGATCGCTGGGCCGACGCTGATGTGCAAGCGAATGTGTATGGAGTCGATGTTGTGGCGCAGGCGGAGGAGCTGTGTGACAAGGAAGGATTCGGACCAAAACTGTGAGCATTCCTGTAAATTTCAAAGAACAATATAATGTTAAACTTTTTTTTGTTTTGTTTCTAAATCCATTAGGGTATCTTGAGGGTTTCATTCTTTGGATTGTAAGGAGTAAATTCGTGCTGGTAAGTAGACAAAGTATGCCGACGCCAGTATGCAAAGATTGTAAATACAACAAGTACTATGTCTTCCTTTACTGTCTACCATCTCAACCTCTCTCCACCATACTTCCCCTGCTACTAAACCCCTTCCAATGCGTAACCACAACAGGCACCAAACTCGCCCCAACCAACAGCGCCGCCGCCACACCCGCACTCTGCGCAACACCAACCTTGTCAAACATATCCGGGAACCAAAACGGGCCCAAAAAGCCCCACATCTGCCGCACGAAGGTGATGAAGACGCCAATACTACCAGCCTCTTCGGGATAGCAATCGACCGCATACGTCATCAGCACCGTGGTCACAATCTGGTTCCCAGCCGCGGCTATACCCGCACCGACAATGGGCGTGACGTTCCACTGCAGTGGGGCCGCCTGCTCGATGCGCACCAGGAAAACAGTGATGCCGCAGATAGTCAACAGAATCCCAATGTACGAGAGCCAGAGCCGGAACTCGGGGGCAGGTCGTAAAGGCGCGGTTTTGCTTGCTCGCCAGCGCATCCAGCGGTCGCTGGAGTGGCCTCCTATTTGCTCGCCGAGCGCGGTCCCGACTATGGTGCCGAGGAACTGGAGGCCGAGCTGCTGGGCATTTAGGTGGAATTTTTCCATGAAGAGTTGGGGGATTTCGACGGTGGTGAGGACGGAGGCGAAGAGGAAGACCATGGCGTATGCACAGGCGGGGATGACGATGCAGGGGTAGGCAAAAAGGCGGAGGGGAGATATGAATTCGTATAGGCTCATGGGCGTGGGATCGATGCGGCGGAATTTTAGGTACACTTCTTTGTAGGCGGCGAGGCCGGATTGCGCGTGCTGCGCCTTGTCGTGCCGCATGAAGCGTGTTTCGGGGCCAAAGAGGGAGTAGAGGATGAGTTGGACGCCGTTGATGATGGCGAGGATCCAGTAGATCCACCGGTAGCCCGCGTTGTATGTTACGAAGCCGAAGATGAGGGGTGCAAGTGGTATGCCCAGAGTGATCATGACGGTCCACATGCCCATGAATTTTGCTCGCTCTTTACGGAAGAAAGTTTCGACTACGACGGCGCTGCCGATGGCGTTGGGTGGACAAATGAAGAAAGATTGGAGCGCGCGGCACGTTGCCATTGCAGCGTAGGTTCGGCTTTTGGCACAGCCAATGTTGAAGACTAGACTTCCAACCAGTGAGATGATGAAGATGGGTCGCCGACCATATCGTGTTGAGAGAGGTCGCCAGAATAACGGTCCACCGCCTAAGATGGCAATTTGTAGGGAAGTAAGGTACGATGCTTTTTGGATACTGACACCCAGGTCCTGGGATATTTCCTCGTAGGCTGGGATAATGGCAGATGCGGGGAATGCACACATCATGGCGTGGAAAGCTACGAAAAGGACATTCATAATTTTCTGGTTGTTGGTTAGAAAAGGAATGCTAGTGAAGAAAAGCTGAGGATCACTTGCCTTCCACTGAGGCCAATTGTACGGGTCAGCAGTCCCCATGGTAGGCAGAGGGTCGAGATCAAGTGTGCCATGACGCTGGAGTAGGTATTGGCGATGCTCTTCAGAGAGGTGAGATGCTTCCTCCTTGTCGAGATATGTGCCATGAGTAGCAGCATGCTCGAGGTCTTCGCTGTACTTGGGGCTATCGGCAGCAAGGCCCTTATTCGTCGCAACTGGCTGGCTTTCCATCCTAACTATCAGTAACGTACACGCACAGGAAATACGGTAGAAATGAAGAAAGCAAGAGACTGGCAAGCAATCTTTCGGCTGGCATCCGTCAGTGGCGTCTCCAGGCTATGTACTCTCCGTTCCCCATGTTATTTTCCTCGGAAGCAGACTCTCGCAGAGACCCCCTCAGTGGAGACCCCAGAGGTAGGACCCATTTGTCAAATGCAGGCCCATGGGGTCCCCAAACAAAGATTTTGCGCTATTGTCGCCACGGCTGCGTCGTTAACTACCACATAGCTTCTCAAGTCGGCAGCCGCACATCGGATACTTGACTTATTGTAGACGACGCTCCAAGCAACGCCATCCGCGCTCAAGCTTTACGGCAAAGCTTGGCCGAAATGGAGGCTGAATGCCGGGCAAACACCTGCGGCTCTTCTGCCTAAAGGACTTGGTTTGTTCTGTTGGTTGGGTGAGATGGGATTTGATTCGTCCGACTACTTTGTGGTTGGGATGCAAAAGAGACGGCAGTTGCTTTCGGTGGATACAGTGGGTCTGGTTGAGGCAAGTCTGCGACTGCCGATGCGTCTCCCTATACTTTCTTTTTCTCGATCGACAAGTTATTAGCAAATTGCCTTTTTTCTCAAAACCATTCCGCTCATGATAGAGGAAGAGGACTATCAGAACACCAGAGCATTTGTATGTCTTTGTGTTGCCTAAGAGGTGCATGAAACGTTACATGATGTCATCGATTTATCCATCTACACCTCTCAGCATCGTGCTACTTACACAGCCAAGACCAATATGCAAAGGGTGACTGTGAGCCTAGTCATTTTTTTAAATCTAATGCTACCTTAGATCCACTGCTGTCTCAACAATGTCGCAACAAACATGCCACTCTTTGTTTTGGGAAGAGTTCACGGCACATCTCTTATGTTCTCCAGGATGAACCCCCACAATGTCTCCATAGCACTGCAGTCCCAAGTACCCTGCGACATGGCGTCTCGTATCTCGACACAAAATCAGCCTAGTAGTTCTCTGTAAAGGCCACTACGTCCGTAGCCTGCCCTCAACATCTTGATATCAATAGGATGCACTTTTGCAGTCTCGGACATGAAAGTAGCGTGTCTCTATCTATGCGGTACTGATCACCCATAAGAGCAGATAAGACGACTGCGAGGATGCATCCAGTAGAAAGAGGGCTTGGGCTGATTTTGCGGGTTATAAATTACTTTGGCGGCGGCTCTTGTGTAGTCTGGGGTGTTTCGAGTACGAAGAAGGATGTGTGCCATATGCATCATTTCTTGATAGGAGAGTCGTATGGCGGATGGGTAGAGTTGAGCGTTCAGATTGAGGTCTTTGTTAGGCTGTATGCTTGATATACAGTATTAAGAGAAAATCTTGGGTGCCTGGATGTAGCAGCCAAGCAAACTGGCATATGTTAGAAAATTTTGGACCACAACATACTGTGTGTAGAAAGGTGAGCAGATCTAATGGTGGGTGAGCGGCCATTATATCAAGCAACAGCCGATGGATCTCTTCCAAGCCAACCCTAGAGTTGTTGGTATGTACCGGCATGTGCATTATCCCACCATGTCTTTACTGGGCTGAGCTTTAACTCGAAGTATGTGCGGAACTCATGGCTTCGGGGAGCGTTTCAAATGTATACTTTTGTTGTCGACCAGCTACGGCGTGTTGCCTAGTCGTCTGGAATTTTCGAGGCGCATGTTTCGTGTTTGACGAAACATTTGTCACTGCTTCCATGGCGTAAGGCATCTGGGCCGACTGTGGTATTTATTTGACACAAAAGTCCGGGGCGGCTGTTGTGGTGCTTGAGGCTCATTCGCTACTCCAGGAACAATATCCACAATCGATTATTAGTAGTCTCATTATCCCTGGTAATTTCAATTTCAGGATGCAATGATATACAGCCGCGCATCTTGATAACCGCTAACTGAAGCTACCGTGGTCTGGGGTACTAGAGATTCGCCTCGTCTGGTCCGTGTGCGTGCGAAGAATCCGGGGCCTCGAATACAACATCTTTTTGATATTGGTACTGACAAGAGCTTAGATGTGTGTTATGCGGAGACTACTGGCCACGCAAGCATTCTGAGTTTCGTTTTGATCAGTATGTGGGTGCCGAGGTTCAAGTAGATGGGTATGAGTAGTACAATGGAAGAAACGAGTGCTGCTGATGCGGTCATCGTCGAGGACCTGTCAGATATCCTGCAGGAGAAATTTGCATCGGGTGACAATGACGATGGGCGACATGAAGCAAAACCATGGTGTTGACGCTGAGGTGTCTGGCCGGACGAGGAACCGGTTGTGGTGGATATGCAGGCTGACATCAGCATGGCGGGATATCGGCGAGTCTCGTGACCGGCAGCCTCACCCCACAATCGAAAGACGGTCGTCTAACCAGCATCAGCACACGGCTAACTCCACCTGGACGTAACCCCCCGCCCCGCTGACGTGCAATTGGGTGTCGGCCGCTGCCGTCCTCACAGCCGAAACGTATCCCAGACGGGTCACGGGCGCCAAGCGGAAAGTAGTAGCAAGAGACAAGTGAGGGTCGACTTCGATGCGCGGCCGGGAGAGAAGGGGTTCACGCCGGCCAGCAGCACACGGTACGTCAGCCGTCCCCGGATTTGAAGACACGGGACGACAATGGCCCGGATTGGCCGTCTGCTACTCTCAGGGTCAGGGAGCCCGGTGATGTCAAGTGTTGTGATTCGTGGCATGACACGAGGGTGGTCGTGGAGAGACACTTCTGCACAGCCCGCCTGCGACCTGCATTTCCCCGCACAGCGCCGCCGTATATACAGGCTGCATAGTCCGCGCCTTGGAATCCCTTGACCGGAACACATCACGCATCACCACGCATGAACACACCCTTCCACGCATCAATCAAACATCTCCCTACCAGAAACCAAACCGCGGCCGATACACTCATCTCTTGGCCATCACATCCACATCCACATTCCAAGCCCATAGCCATCATCATCACCACCACCACCAACGGGATATAAGTCAACCCACATCGACCCTATTCGAGCACAACCCACTGGCCATTTCACTTTCCGCCACTCCTACTACTACACAACCGCCAACAACATGTCTTTTCTCCTCCGCACTTCGACCCTCGTCCGCCAGAGGCTCTTCACCACCTCGGCACGTGCTCGCACTGCCATTTCCCTCCAAGATGCCACAGCAGCACACATGGCAGCCGCCCCAGGCGCCAGTGTTGTCCCCAAGCTCGGAAGGGTCGCCAGATGGTGCGTCTACTACACAGTTCACCACCACCTATATACAGCAAAGACTAACAAAATCCCAGGTACCTCCCTACCATGGCCATGGTAGCCATCGGTATGATCTATCTCCCCAGAGATGCATCATCGTCGCAGCCTCGCCGGCCACTTTCGCTTGGTGATGCTAATGCTAACATAGGTTTTGGTGTTACAAACGCCCTCAATGATGCCAACCGCAAGGTCCACTCTGCACTAGAGCTGACCCAGGAGCAAAAGAACCAGATGCTCATGGATGCCTATGGCGAGCGCTCTAGTCTGCAGGACATGGAGCGCGCCATTGCCGGTCTGGAAGCCAGGCTCACTACGCGCAAGGACAGGAACAAGATTCTCGAGGAGGCCTATGGCGATAAGACCAGCATTGAGGATCTTCAGCGCGCCATGGAGATTTACGAGGTTCAATGAGTGAAGGCGAGGCGTTGAAGGGGGGGAAGGTTGTAAGAAACTAGCCGAGCAGAAACGACCAGTGTCGCGTGCAACAACGGACACGCACGCCACAGGCAGGATCCGAAGAAGGGGAACGAGGGAGAACAAGGAAATCCATGCGCTGCGCGCCATGGACCCCACACTGCATACCAGGCCACGAGCAACGGCCCTTACAGCATTCAAGCTGTCCCCGGCTCGTGTGCTCTGTGGAATTGGAGGAGACAGACGTCATTTTCGTCACTCAGCATAGCATCTAGCGTTTTTTTGTCATAGCATTTGGCGTCAAAGAGAAACTCCTTGGAAGAAATAGGGGAGGCTACGAATTATGTACCATATTTCAGAATAAAATATCAAACATCAACAAACATTCAAACTCTGTATATCCTCTGCATTGACCCTCTTTCTTGCTCATTTTCTCTCATTTTTTTTCTTTCAAATACATTCAAGTATTACATGTCAAAAGTTTTGTTCGTCGGTGCAATCAATTATGGGACATGGTCCCGCAAGTTACCCCCATCCCCGACTTTTCCCGACCGGCCGCGCTCACAGCTACTTGCAATACATGCACCCACTCCACATTCCGATGCAAAGCCGCTGCTCATCTCGTCTACCCCGTATCACCAAATTAAAACAAGGCAGTTTCCCTGGAAGAAAGCTTTTCCCTCTCCCCTTCGTTCTCCGGAGAAACTAAACTTGATAAAGCAAAATATGAACAATCTGAGAAGAAGAAGAAGAAGAAGAAGAAAAGAGAAAGATTGTGAAGATTGAAATATGTCGTGACTTTCATTCGCTAGTAGATGAAGGAGAAAAAAAAACATTCACTCCTCCTTATCCGTCTTGACAAAACTCCACACCTCCCTCCAAAACCCACGCCCCATCCTCATTGGCCTGCGCTCTAAAATCTGTCTAATCCTCGCTCTCTCATTCCTGCGCGCCGCCTCGGCCTCCATCTCCTCCTGCATATCCGAATCGGGATTCGGACTAACATTAACATTCCACGTGCCCTCTTCCTTGAACGGATCCTGGAACATTGCATTTACGGGACTCGCAACGCCATCGTTCTGCCCGTCCATCTCGTACGAGTCGAAGCGGGGCCGCGGGATATGCGGGACGGATTCGGGCCCTTCGAGCTCAATGTACGAGAGGTCTTGGAGGACGTAGTCTTCGACGGTGAGATTGCGCATGTCAACGGCCGAGGTGCGTGGGTAGATGTATTTGTAGAAGAGGTAGAGCGAGGCGAAGAGAACGGGGCCAATGTAGGCGCCTAGCACGTCGAAGGCGAGGCTGATTGTTGATTTGAGGCTTTCGGTCGATCTGAGGTTGCTTTTTGTGACGAGGATGACGAAGGGGGGGATGCCGGACCAGAGGATTACGCATGCGCTGCCGACGATGCCAATGTAGGCTGGCAGAGGCTGCCAGCGCGACTTGAAGAGTCGGGATTTGTACAGTGGGTGGTTTCTGCCGAAAATCTTTCGCTTGGCTAGACGGTCAAGGCCGGCTTTGAAGCGCAAAAAGGTTATACAGAGGCAGAGGTTGATGCATGTTGCTGTCCCTGTGTAGAGCTCAGACAGCGTAATACGTGGTTGTGAGCCCGATTTGTCGGTTAAGCCAATGAGTGATATGAATCCCAGGGCTGAGCATAGCAGAATGGCCGCCAGTGGAGTATGGCCATTGTTCGTCCGACCAAATATGTTGGCGATTTTGTGCGGCAGATATTGTTGTGACAGCATGAAGACGCTTCTCGAAGCTGCATACAGGTCGGTATTTGCAGTCGTATATGCCGATACTATGAAGAGCGCGTTCAGTGCCCTTGGCAGTCCATGGAGTGAGGATTCTTGGGCCGCAATGACAAAGGCTGATTTCGTAGCGCCTCCACCTCTCGCCCATATCTTGGGTAGATCCGGATTCGCGTAGTTGACGTTCGATCCAGCAGCGAAGATGGCAAAAGGATATATGCTGAGGGGAACAAGGTATACAAAGGACATCGTGATTGGCACATCCTTCCAGGGGTTCTTCGCCTCTCCTGCAGTCATTGCGACGAGATCTGTTCCGAAGCAAGAGAACATGGCAAGTGTGATTGAAGTGCTTTACCAATCATTAACTCAATCCGCGCAACACGAAGACACAACACTTACATAAATGAAAATAGGACACCTCCAGTCCCAGGAATTCCATAAGCATAATCTGAGACGCCTCTTAGTGCTAGAGGATCGGCAGTCGTACTATTGTGTCCAATCGGTTTCCAATCGGGAGTAAACGCATGGGTTGTATAGTCTGTAGTGCTGGTTAGTGTATGTAACGTGACTGATTGAGGCAGACACTCACTTCCGTAGTACTTTCCTTCCCTTGGACCGCCACCTAGATTATATCAGAAAAGCATCTGCAATATTATGAATCTTGATAGCATACCTCCAAGGTTGATCACCATCATCATCACGCACACAAGCACAAGCAAGCTTATCTTGAACCACATGACTACCTGAAAACATCATGTTAGACACAGCTCCAAGAGATAGGGTTGAGTATAGCGTACTCGTTCAATTTTGCCGTAAAGCTGATGGAATGTAAGCTCGAGTTCAACTTATCATTTACAAATCTCAACTAACCTTGACGCCAAGGCAATGGGAGAAAGTTGTCAACGCAATGAAAGCAATGTTTATGGCCGTTTCTGCACCTATAGAGTGTGGTTTGGGATCGCTCTTCAAAAGAGCAGTGAGCTCTGCCGAGTGCGCTGTAAGTGTAGCCATGGCGAAAATCTTACCCAATCTTTTTTTCCCATCAGCTTTCGATTGGCATGGCGAGAATAAAAAACATACCCGTACATGAATGCAACTGCAAACCCGCATGCAGGATCCAAGAAAGTGTGAGGAAGGTCGATGAGACTTCCAGTTAATGGTCTACATGTTACCATTTCTGTGAGCGTGTACATGACGCAAGCGATGATTCCTCCCGCGACGGCATAGCTGATAGCAGCTCCTAGCGATCCCGTCGTAGATATCAGGGCCCCAGAAGTAATAAAGATGCCTCCGCCAATGCAGCCAGAAATGCCAATGCCTGTGACGTTACAAAATGCCGTTTCTCTGGAACCATGGCCGGCTTACCTGCAAGTTGAGGCCTGCTGAGGACACGATCGAGGTGCTCAGAATGTGTGACATAGTATGGTGATCGATCTAATGGCCTTTCTTCTTCGTCCATGCTTTCTGGTGGGTCAGGGCAACTGTGAGGCTACAACGTTGATTAGGCGGACCGTGGAGAGTGGGACTATAAGTGAGACACCCCAAGTACGCATGCCGCAGCAGTGTGCCACAACCAGTCAAGGCAGCACTTTGGACCAATTTTTTGAGCCTTCCGCCAGCCTGGTTTCCGGGCGTGTCAACTTGATGTACGCCGGTCCCACGCCTCAAGACCAAAGACCAAGACTACACAGCGTGCCGTCTTGCCAGCCTTCGCTTCTGCCTGCTGAAGCCACAATCAATAGGAACACCTCGGGATAGAAACGGTATATTGGCACACGACTTGGCTTCATGATGATTGGTCAGGATCATGGGAATCTGGGTAAGATCACCGCAGCTGCATCGGGTTGTACACGTGAAGTTGGTAGATGGCACTAAAAAACGCCACGGCCAAATACGACTGGCGTGCGGGTGCGTTTAAGTATCACAGCCACGCTTGCTGCGGCCTTCCGGTGTACGCTTCTGGACAGAAGATACAAGCTAGCGCCGCTAGAAATTGCTAATTGGATACATCTTAAACGTCAAAAGCCCCTGTGGTCTGGGCCACGTAGCCGATGGTTCATACGTTGAGTTCGTGGGCTGAGGCGCATGCGCGATGCCAGTTGGATCTAGTAGTAATCACAACTGATAACAACTGCCGCCGTATCTGACCCCAGAACACGGGCTGACCGTCCGTTTCCAGGCGTTCGCGGTTCCGCTGCTTCACAACCAAGGCCCACCGGCCTCCGTAGGCCATTCTCTCTACAACTCCTCTCCGTTCTCATGGCATCCTTGTTTCGTGCTCGTCGATGATGTCGATTTCAAGCAGTTCTTCGCACCCCTCAATGCGCCGTTTTTCTTTAGCCGTGGAGAATTTCCCCTTGTTTCCAGCCTCATTTGCTTCGCATGCCGAAACCCGCTTGCACAGACCTGGCCAGAGGTTTCTATCCAAACCGTATGATGTTGCAACATCAGTCTCGCCGTTAGGCTGGGTCGCCGTGTGTTCGTCCAAGCAAGTGCGGCTATACAACGTGCGGAATGAGAACCAGAGTCGAGAGATTCCACTCGCAGCCGAGTTGAGCATTCCCATGTCGCATAAAGACGAGAAAATACGAGATATTGCTTTGTCGGAGGATTTGCTTGCTGTAATCACCCACAGGCGCCTATTGGTTTATGATGAGTACCGCCGACATGGCGGCGACGTACCCGTTTTGGTGAAGGAACAGCGTATTGATCAAAATGAATGTTGGACTCCAAGATCAGTGTCTATTTCGCAAAAGGGCGCTCCGTCTGTTGAAGGGGGAGCTACTGCGAGTATCGCGGTGGGCGGGGAAGGGACAAGCGGGGTCAAGGTCTTTAGGTATATCTACACGCAAGGCTGGAATGTCGAGAACCACTGCACAACATTGACATGTCCGCAGAACAACGGGGCTATCAAGGTCGTCGGCTTTTCGCCTCTTTGGAGCGATGCTGTATACGGCCTCATGGCTTTTGCTTTATCGACAGGAAACCACTTATACTGTTGGAATATCAGTAAACAATTGAGTTTCAAGTCGACTATGCGTCTGGACCCGATTTGGCACGTTGACTGCAACGCAAGCAGCAGCGAACGAGTAAGATATTTTTATAAGCATTCCGTACATGGCTGACTTCTTCTAGGCTTTTCGCGATGAGATATCGACAGCCACTCTGATTATTTCACCAACGGGAAGGTCTTACATTCTCTGCACGGTGGACCACAAGCCAGGATCAAGTCTCCCCCGAACCTTCATCGTACCGATTGATACTTTTGAAACCAACCCACAATCCCTCCGGCAACTGATAAAACCACTACCAGACAGTGTGGTGGGATCAAGCGTTCTTGCTGGTGCGGTATCCTGCAATGGCCGTTTCGTAGTGATTGTGGACAAGGGCCATAACGAAGTCAACATGAAATTGTTGACTCTTCGTGCAGCGCCCATGGGTGGTCTGACAAGTTCAACCACTGGTCTGCTTTCATGGGCTGTTAAGCTGCGGGCGACTAGTGCCGACGCATCGAGGATATCGATCTCCATCTCGGAACAGAATGCCGCTCTCGAGATTACCGCAGTTGATGGGCAAGGGCATATCGTATGCTCGAGGATCAGCGTACCAGAAATGCTACAAGACCGGTTGCGATATCTCGTACCACCCCCCAGGCATGCCGCTCCTTTCGAACTTGCAGTATCAGAGGAGCCTGCGGATCGTATTGATATCGTTCCGGGCTGAAGCGTTGCCAACCGAGGTCAGAGAACGATCCCAGTTCCTTCTGAGTTTTGGCACCGGGCCCAGCAAAAAGCGATGGCTTTGAGAATTGTAATGGCGGAACATGGAGGTACAATATATTTGAAGGAAATTTTAATGAGTCAGTTACTGGATCTCGAGTCTTCCACTTTGTCGACAGTCACGGAGAAGCAACACACCAACCGCGCGGTCTTTCATTCCTGGCACAGATCTCGGGGTACAATAATTATTATGAGGATGAGTTTGGTGGATATACAAGGTCATGTGTTGTAGGATAGGTGGTTTGTCAGGGTGGATAGAGCAGTCGCGCTGCAAAGATGACGTCAACTCCACAAGTAAATATATTTTGGAGCTCCAGTGTCAGAATATGGGAGAATGGGAAAATGTCTGGTATATTGACCAATCACTTTCTGTTCGCATTGGCTATTAGGTCAATCGTATCCGACACACATACTCTATTTCTTCCAAATCGCGGACTGGCAGTCGTTGTGTTTGGGCAGCAATGGCAGGCTGCATGTGTTTTCTTTTGTGCAGGTGGAGAAGGAGCGACGAGTAATGCCTTCCGAACCTCGAACATGTACTCTCAAGATTCGGCACATGACCGGATGGGGTATGGCTGCTGAGTGAGCATGCTCAAATTGTGAACGGAACACACCAATGCTGACTGTTATATGTACTCTTTGTCTCCTAATCAACATATTCTGCATTTAATTTTTACATGACGGGAGAAGATTTTGTGAGTTGTAGTGTCTCAAACACTAATCTGTGTCGTAACCTTGTAATAGAAGAAGAATCCTTGGGGTCTCATGTGTCTCGTGTAGTAGATACAGATATAGTACACTCGGTGTCGTTTCCTTTCCATTACTTCATCAAGCTTTGGCCGTCTCGGTCGCCATCAGCCTACTTGGTGATTTTACGAGACCTGCTTCGTCTCCAGGACTGCCGCGGAACTTCCACTGCCCATTCGCCACATCGTCATCAGTGGCATTGTCCAGCCTCTTCAGTTCTCTCCGCATGTATCCTACAATCTGGGCCAGCTTCTCAAAGTCCACGTCCTCTTTGGCACCGAGTAGATTTCTCCAAATGGCAGCGGCAAGCATGGCGTCGCCCTTGACCAGACCCTCATCATATGACAGGAGCACTGCGCGCCATTGGGAAAACATGTCTTTGAGGTACTTTTGGCGCAGGGAATTGGCATTGAACTTGTGCCATACTACGAGACGGTCTTCGGCGGCGTAAAAGGCATGGTTGGTGAGATGTTGGATCCACACAGGAGCATGTGTTTGGGGAAACATGCGGAAGCGGACTTGCAGCATGTACATGTGGATAAAGGTGATTTGCGCCCAGTTGGAGAAGGTTGGCTTCAGTCCGAGGGCTGTGTAGGAGTGAGCCAAGTGCGTGCCTGTGCCACAATCTAGACTTACTGTCATACCACCAACCCTCGCCCTCTCCCAGGTGCACGCCATTGTCGTCGACGGGGATCTCGCCCCCTTTCAGCAGAGCCTGCGGTATTTTGTACTCGCCCGGCTTGGTGCATTCCTTGATCAGGTCTCTTGTTGCGCCGTATGCGACGTAGGTCTCGGTCATGAGCGGGGCCTTTTCACGCAACTTCTGAGCCAGTCCAGTTACTCCTGATGCCACGCTCGGATGCGGCTTCTTAATTGCTTCTGGTCTGACATCTGCCGACTGGGCGTGTGACACATGGTAGAGGGTTGGCGTGGTTGTGGAGAAAGTTCGATGCGCTTGGCGGAGAGATAATTTGTTCGATTGCTACAAGAAAGAGTTAATTGCTGTCAGCACGGCGGATTGTGGCTGTGTACCTGCAATAGAGGTGTAGAGGACCTGCGTAGGGCGCGTGAGCAGGCTGAGCACATGTAGCTGGAGGCCATTGTGGGCAATGTGTGTATGTGCGGGTGTGTGCTGTGCAAAGGTAGTCAGTCTTTGCCTGGATGGAATTGGCGAAGTCGCGAGTCGCGCGCCCTACATCGATGACGGCACCACCCTGGCCGGCAGAACGACCCAATAGCAAGCATCTCTCTCCCATGCGCCTCACACAGATGCTCGCCTCCGACATGATCCCCCATCAAGCAGCATCGTTCCATCGGTCAAGAGGGTTGTTTTCTCCAATCATCACACCTGCCATCGCTGCGCTGTCACCTGTACCCGGTTACACACTTGGTTCGGTACCTACGTACCAATCATGGCATTCACGCGCAGTGCCTCGACCATGGCATTTTGGCGCTCATGCGTGAACACCCCTGATGCTTGGTATGCAGGCGCCGAGACCGGGGAAGAGACCGGGGGTTAAGGTGTCATTGCATCCCCCGTCCGTCAATGCATTCTCCGTCTGTCACCTGCTGCTTTATAACGCGTCTTTCCCACTGTTTCATTGAATCGCCTCAGCGACACAAAACACCCACTCACTACCATGGGGCCTGAGGGGCCGTTCGCTGGCAGACGAGCCAACCGCAGAGACAACCCCGTCTACATCCATCTGTTCAACTCGCCGCCGGCTTACACGGCTGGGGATCACGTGAGAGGGCTTCTTCTCATCTCCCAAGCACGATCTCCGCGGATCAACATTGTTCTAAGAGGCTTCTCCGTCACCCCGCATTCTTCTGGCAAGCCGACTTACATTGAACTTTGTCGACAATCGCAGGATCTGTTAGTTTCCACGGGCAATAGCTCCCGCCTTGATCTCCTGCCCACAAGCTCATCAAATCCCGGAAAGGCGGAACTGCCCTTCTCCTTCACCTTTCCGCAACATGTGAGCCTCCCGCCGCCCGCAGATAGAAATTGGCTCCATCCGGAGGATTCGTTCAATCATCCGCGCTTTCAGCATTTTCCGGGATTTCCACTACCTCCCAGTTGTGCTGCAACATCTACAGATGTGCAGATTGTATATCAACTTGAAGTGACCATGGAAAGTAGCGACCTGGATAGTCTGCCTGTGAGGGTACGCCAAGAACTCAAGTACACGCCACCACCACCCGACTTCCATCCCATACTCCTCCAACCAGATACGAACTTTGGCACAACGCTCCCCAAACACTGTAGTCACCAAAAGTTCATCCGCACGCGCAAACTATTCCAAGACTACGAGGAAAGGGCGGGAAAACTTAAAAAGATCAAGGAGAAGCTGGCTGATAAAGAGTTGCTCTTTGGGTTCCAGAGCTTGGACGAGATTCCCTATGCCAAATTCAGTATATCCGCGACTCCTGCTCGTGTCCTAGTTGTTGGCTCCCAAGTTCCCGTTGTCATCAGTATCCAGCACCTCCAGCGTTCCGAATCGCTTGCGAGACCGCCTGATCTGTTTATCCGCCGCCTCAAAGTTCAGTTGAACTTTGTCTTCAACGTATTCACGCCCGGTGATCCATCAGCCCGTCCTCCAAAGAAACAGCACATGCATGTAGAAAGGTGTCATATTATGCTTTGCGACAAGAAGTACGAAAAGGAAAATGGACGGCTGCTATACGATGGGCTTTCCTTACTAGACATAGCAGACGTCAAGCTAACGGGCCACAATTTTACACCAAGCTTCACAACCTATGGTCTGAACTTGGAGTACGAGTTACAAATCGAAATCACTGGCAAATGTGCTGATCGAGAGTGGACTAGCATTGTGTGTACCCAACCCGTTTACCTAACTACCGCGCCACGGGCGGCAAATCTATCTGAACTTGAGGATGGCTTTGCAGTATACGACCTAGAGCCTAGGCCAGCGTATCAGGAGGTGGATCCTATGGAGCCACCTCACTACCTCAACGTGAACTGGGATGCTCAGCCACTGGCAACTACGCCATCAATACATGAGTTTGGGTCAAGGCACATGGCACCACCCATCGCAGACTCAGTACCACCCCCAGAGTATACTGCATCATAAACCAGTTGACCTCTACGAGTTTCGAGGTTGCTGTTTCTTGCGGATATGCTTTGAAGATGACACTCTGGAAGCCTGAAATATATACGAACGAATATGTAGCTAGGCCGACTATGTGTCTATGTCATTATTCGGCAAACCATTTCGAACCGCGGCTGGCAACGAACGGACATAGTACCTCTTCACTCCAGCTCAATCATTGCGCAATATGTCTGCACACAATTCGGCAGGCGTCTAATCGGAGTAAATGTGTCATCGTTATCACGAACACTCTACCAAGTGACACGACAGCAAGACTGCGCATTGCCTTCGTTTTACGCGACCATTCACAAGGACTCCATTGAGTTGCACCCGGGTGCCATCGTTGAGGAAACGGGAAGTAGGACGAGACCAAATGAGTGCATGAGGACAGGCCAAAACTTGACAGACAAGCGGATAGTCACATGGCTAATAGGGAAAATCCGGGGTTGTTTTTTGTCTCAATTTTCATAGGCGTTGTTTCAGGGCATTTCGACATCAGTCATATGAAAAATGTATCGAAGACAACAAGTGTAACGCGAAACGAGGGCAGAAGATATCGCAACTCACACCAAGGGTTCCCCTTAGCGAATTGTGAATGTGATGTAGGTATTGCACACGATTACAAAAGCGTTACAAACATTACCAATTTAGACGTAGATTGCACTTACTACCATCATAGATGTGACCATACCAAGTTCTGTGCCTGAGTCGCGAGTCAGAGACCTCAATAACCACCCGTCAAACCGTGACCAAAGAATTGCGAATTGAAAAGATATAAGCTATTAAATCTTTGACTCTTTGAGATATTAGTAATTTTTTTTCTATAGACAAGGCCTTGACGGTGCAACGTGGCTAACCATTTCGGCTTACATAACTGGACCTACGTAGGTAAACCTTGGCGCGTAGTTTCATGGTTGGAGTAGTCGCGACCACAGTTCAGCTTATTCCCCACAACTTTACTCTCACCTTTTTAATAACCCACACGCAATACCCAAACCCGCGTATTATCACGAAAGCATAATATCTTCTTCAAGATGCCGGCCACGGGACCGTCACATGCGCCCCCGCCACAGATACCAGGCTTCCTCATACCCAACCATGAAGCGCAACCACTCAAACAAGCTGTCGCGGACCTTCTCGAACGCGACAACGTGCGCTTTCCAGGCGCCCAGCCCGTATCCTTTGCACGCGAACATATTGCCGAGCTTCAGCGGAACGAATACTTCATGTGTGAGAAGACGGACGGCTTGCGCTGTCTTCTCTTCCTCCACTGGCAGGAGGGGCCAACAGGTGCCTTTGAGCCTTTGACCTTTCTGATTGACCGCAAGAACAATTACTACGATGTGCGACCACCCTTTCGAATACCGCATTACATGCATCCAAACGAACCCGAGCCCTTTCTGTACGGTACGATCCTGGACGGCGAACTAGTGCATGACCAGTATCCAAACGAGCCTGCGCCGCGGTTAAATTTCTACGTCTTTGATTGTTTGGCAGTCAACGAGCAGAATGTCACGGGGAGAACACTAGACAAGCGGTTAGGGCGGTTGCACGATTGGGTCATCAAACCGTACGAAATGTACCTGACGAGGACATTTGGCAAGAACATCCGACCGGATGACCTCAAGCCATTTGCGCTCAAGGGCAAGAAGACCTATGCAGCGTATAAACTTGAGGATATGTTCAGCAACATACTGCCGAACCTCCGTCATGGCAACGATGGCCTGATCTTCACCTGCGTATCCACACCATATCAGTTTGGCACAGATCGACACATTCTCAAGTGGAAGCCACCGCACGAGAACACAATCGACTTCAAGCTCCGCCTCGGCGAGTTCCCCCTCATTGACCCCGAAGACGGCGAAGAAGGCCTCATTCCCGACTACGATGCAATGCCGCATCCCATCGAACTTCTTGTACAGCACAACCAAAACAAGTACCAAGTATTTGCCCAGATTTCCCTCACCCCAACCGAGTGGGAAACGCTCAAATCCCTCAACCAGCGTCTAGACGGCCGCATAATTGAGTGTTATCGCACAGACAATGGGCAGTGGAAATACAAGCAAGAAGCAGACGGCACGCCCCGCTGGCGCGACGACAAGAAAGACGCCAATCACATCAGCACGGTCAACAGCGTATTGGAGAGTATTGAAGCGCCTGTCACGGAGATGGACCTCTTGGCCAACGCGGAAAATATCAAGCGTGAGACGTATCGTATGCAGGGTAAGCTCGATCAGTACCGGCCGTCGCAGGATGCGGGCGAGCGCGAGGCCAAGAAGCGTAAGTTTAGTAATTCAGGTATGAACGGGCAATGAGATGACGAGGAGGGCCGCTAGGATTGGTACGCGTAGGAGGTATCTGGGAGGCAAACCGTATTTCTAAGTATTACTGTCAGCTGAAAAGCTTGTCTACATCCAGCGGCGTCTGGATTTGGCGTTTTCTGGTCATTTTTTGGGGCACGCATTGGAGCTGCGAACATGATACCCAAGCTCTGCTAGATAGATGCAGGGGCCACTTGAATAGAACTATTCATTTTTACGTTGTCCACTTTTCCTAAAGATGCTGAAGCCATGTCATATTATTGATATAAAGGTATGTCGTTCTTGCACTAGTGTCTTCGCAACTTTGAATGAACCAAAGAAAGATTTTATGAACTTGTCAGTACCAAAGTCTTTCAATCAAGAAGAAAAATAGCATAGGTACCGTTAAGAAAAATCTCGAGGTATCTTGGACTCCTAAAACGCCTTCGTATCCAACCGTAATGTCCGCTTTTCTGTGCTCTTCCTCTGCTCTTCCCCTACCAGCGCATAACGCACCCGGCAACGATTCCACTCCACTCACACTGATATCCCCCAAACACCCCATCAATGATTTCTAAAATTCTTCTTCTGGTAAAACAGATCCGTCCTACTACTTCCTAGATTAATAATCTTGGGACACCCATCTCTATCCTTCTCGAGGCGTGTACACTCAAAGCAATAGAAAGCGTCGGAAATGCCCTCGCCACCGCAGACGACGCATTTGTTTTGGTAGTTGCCGAAGGAGCATTCGTCGCAGATGCGGGCGAGCGTCGTGGGGCGCACGTACGAGTCGCAGACGGGGCACTTGCCGTCGCATTTGTCGCAGAGGCGGCCGATGGATATGCCGGATTGCTTGCGGCACATTACGAGATCCCTGAGTGAGGAGAGCTGTTAGTTTATGTGGGGGAGAGAAGAGAGGGAGAGGGTGTGGGTTGGACTTACGGATGATGGCGAGACATGGTGGGTTGGTTCTTAGTATAGTGTTTGCGTGTTCAGATGGAGTTTTTGCAAGAGGTGTTTAGACTTGTAAGATCGCTGTGTTATGTCTCTCTTTATCAAGTGGCGTATGTTGTAGTGGGAGGCGCGAGAGAGAAAGTTGTAGAAGTGAAAGTCGAGCTTCGGGGGTCCGCTGCTAGCGTAAGCCAAGCGCCGCCCGTGGAGATGAACGCCTGCTCTGCGCCGAAGCTCGTGTCGCGTTAGATGTGCCTCGTCTCACTCATCCTTTCTTTTCTACGACGCGTGACATGCTGGCTTCATTGCAGGACATATAGCACATCATAACTATAGAAGGCTGCCTAGTTGGGGTCCATGTAACAATGGACGCTTCTATTGCGTCCGCCGTAGTCGTTCCTGACGAACTCTCAGCGCCAGCCTCGCCCGTATACAGCCAGAAAAGACGCCAGGAGTCATTTTCAGACGACCCGGCAAAGCGACCACGAATCGAAGCTGACGATACATCCGGCGACAACGATAGACGTGATTCCGGCTCTAGAGACACCAAGCCTGCCCCAGTGCGCCGCGAGAGGGGACGAGAGCGCAGGCTGTTCGGCGCCGTCCTGGGAGCGCTCTCACAGAACACTGCTACTACTGCACAAAAACGCCGCTTCGAAATCGAGCAGAGACAGTTGGCCCAACGCAAGCAGGAAGACCACGAGAGCGAACAGAGGAGGGCTGAGCGCGCAGCAAGGCGAAAAGAGCAGCGATGGATAGAACAGAAGCGCTTCGAGAGGGAATCAGTAAGACGCGGCAAAAAATGACACTCTGTTCAACAAGGGCTTACCATTTTCAGATGCGCATCCGTCATGACAACCTCCTCAGTATGGCCCACTTCCTCCAGACCAAGACAGAGCCACGTCTCGTACGTTGTCGCATAAGCCAGTTGCCCATTCCCGAAAGCTAATTCCCGGTCCAGTACTATAAGCCCTGGGAAACCAGCCCCGACGAAGACGACCGCATACAAGACCAAATAGCCGAGGCCAAAGACATCATCAGACATGAGGTGGCTGAATACGAGGCTCGCCAACACGCGGATAATCAGCGGAAGCGGGACACTGCCGACGAAATGAACCGACATGCAACAGATTCCCAGACTGGTAAGAGCCATGATACAGATGCACCTCACACAACATCCACAGCCAATGGTGCCACTAATGACAGCACTGCTCCGCCTGAAGACATGGAAATAGACCGTCGACATTCTGATAATCCCAACACCACCATGGAAGTAAGGGATGAACACGCCACCGAGGATACGCAGGATGGCAGGGATGCAAGTCGTGACATTGTCCCCGAGGAGCCTACCAAAGATGATGAAGATGAGAATGGAGAAGATGTCGTAGAGGAGGCTGCCGAGGACACTGTCATCTACTGAGTGCCGCCGGGAGCTTCCTTCTTTTTGACATCCACTATTCACTAACCACATATCTTTCTCGTGGATATACGTTTGGACACAATACCTTCGATCTCTTCTGACACTCGTCTTTCCACGCGCCGATCATCTTCCTTACTAGAACTTGTTTCAGCCTCTAGGTCCTATCCGATTCATACCTCAATGTAAAGACGTGGAGCAATGGTGCGATGATGCTTTCGAGCAGAACCCAAGAAGGCAACAATATCCTAATTGGGGATTCTTGTTACTACATTCGCTGTTGTGATGTCATACTACATCATACAGCCTAATCTGATGCAGCATGGTGATAAGTCATTATGCACGACAAGTCAGTACTTAAACTACATGTTGCTCAATATGCTGAGTTGAAAGGATGTACACTGCATGCTGACTACCACACCAAGCGTGGGTGTGTCCCGGTAGAAGAGCGACAGACAATCAAGTTACAAACTTTCGTCTGTCTTGGTCCAGCTGTACTATCGCATAAAGCTGCAGGTTGCGAGCCTAGATTCTGGCTTCATACGCATGCAAGGACGCAACCTATTAGAGAAAAATACATATAATCCAACAATTCAACTCGAACCCCTTGACTCCTCCTTGCCATGTTTACTTAAAACACCCAGTATACTTTCTAATTGCTAGCTATATAAACTCAACATTGCAAAATGAGTCGCGATACGTAGCATGATGTGCCCAAACCAAAGAAAACAAGACATCCACACAAATAGGCCCGACAGTGATGGCTATCGTACTAGATGTGACGCGGACCCCACTCCGTCTTTGGTACGTACTTTGCCTCGGCATATCCGCTTTTTTTGCATCACACCTCGTACGAAAGCAAGCTACCGTACGAACTTCTCCTTTGAGTGGCTCCGAGAGAGAAAGCATATCAACTACTGCTCTTTCTCTTTTTTGACCCAAACAACCCAAACATTTACCTTGAACATCTTCCGTCCTTCATCTTTGTATTTGGGAACAGACGAGTGATCTTTTTTCCTAGTGTGACTATAGCTTCTTTTTTGGGAGCCAAGTGAGAAGACGACAAGAAAGATGGCGAACATCGAACCCATCAACCCAGAGTCTGACTCGCGCATCGAGGTCAAGAAGGCGACGCTGAATGGGCAGACGTACGAGTATTTGTATGGTGTGCCCAAGTCGGGGGAGTGGAAGAAGACTGTTTTTCTGGTATGTCTTCTTTTTCTGTTATAGCCGGAGTAACCATGGGTTATATGAAGAAAAGAAAGAGAAAAGGAGAATGTGGCTTTGGGATGGTTATTGCAGAGAGAGAAAGAGAGAGAGACGGACTCACTATATACTCCGAATAGCTCGACTAACGCAGCAAACCCTAGATTCATGGATGGCCCGATCTAGCCATGGGATGGCGATACCAGATCCCGCTTCTGTTGGATTTGGGATTCCGCGTCGTGGCACCGAATATGATGGGATACGGTGGAACGGTGAGTTTTCCATACTTCTCTTGCTCTTTCTTCCCCGGAAGATACTCTTCGTGAAAGGCGAAAAACGCTGATCTTGTTGCGTATAGGCTGCTCCGCAAGTCCCCCCCAACCCGCTCAATCTATACGGCATGAAGAGGGCGTCAGATGACATTGCTGCGCTGGCCAAGGAAGTCGAGGCGCCGCAAATTGTGCTAGGAGGTCATGATTGGTGAGTTTTACAGCGTCGCATCGACGATTCTGCTCGAGACGAGTAATCAATATACTGATACCGGGAATAGGGGAGGTGCCGTCGTTTGGCGTGCTGCTCAATGGTAAATTTCCATAGCCGACTCTCCAATCGCGATAAGAACTTTTCTTTAACAGACACATCTAGGTATCCCGAGCTGATCACTCACGTCTTTTCAATCTGCACGCCGTATACTGCGCCGTCTGAAAAATACTTTCCCATTGAAGACATTGTCAAGGGGCCTGTACCCCAGTTCGCATATCAGATGCATCTTGCCTCTGGTGAGGTGGAGAAGGTGATCAAAGATGAGGAAACTATCAGACAGTTCCTAAAGGGCATGTATGGCGCCAAGGGACCAAACGGCGAAGTTGTCTTCAACCCTACCAAGGGTGTGCTATCTGAGAACTTGGCAAAGGTCGGAGAGGGCGTGCTCCTGAAGGGAAAGGTACGTTGTTGATCTCTTTATGCTGGGACGCGTGTCGAGAGGCGACCCCTTTTCTTCTTCTTCCTAGGTTAAAAGTCGGGGAAACCGGGAGAAAGGCAAAGATAGCTTCTCTTTCGAGGCACTGATAATGGGTCACGAGCGAGACGTGCTCGGCAGCCATTGTTACCCGTCTGGGTATCTGGTGCAGGATTGCCGGCACGACATCCAGAAGATCGGCCCCTTTTTTGTTTGCTCGACACGAGTGTGACCTGGACTACGGGTCATGGTCACCAACTGTCGTCATTGTCTTGTTTCAGAGAGAAAGGCGTGGATGCTGTTTTTCCTCAAGCGATGGTGTACTGACAGCGAATCAGGAACTAGACTACTACGTCAAGCAATACTCTAACCACGGCATCCATCCTACCCGTACGTTATGCTCCTAACCAACATTCGCATAGCGAAATCCTCTAGCTAACCCGATTGCCCAATATAGTCAACTGGTACCGCACACGCCGCTTGAACTGGGAAGAAGAGCAAGAGCTGCTTGATAAGAAGACCATTACGCAGCCTATTCTCTTCATCCAAGGAATGCTGGATATGGTCCTCACGCCAGAGTTGTCAAAGGGCATGGAGAACTTCATCCCACAACTCACCAGGGGCGAGGTGGCGACTGGGCACTGGGCCATGATACAGAAGCCAGACGAGGTGAATCAAATTATCCGCCAATGGTTTGTGGCGCAAGGCCTTGTAGACAAGCACCCAAACAGTCAATTGTAAAAAACGGGGGGGGGGGTTGAGACGGATCTAGAAAGGATGCGCTAGCATAGCACAATATGTAGAATCCCACGGGGATACAATAACCGTAATTCCGCCTACTTTGAAACGAGTTATAGACACGAAGCTATTGTGGGTACGTCTGTGTGGTCTGAGCATGTTTTTTTCGGGACCCCCTAACGGTTCGCCCGGGTGACGAGTGTGCAGTGTGCATGCAAGGAGTAGTGGAGCCCCATGGAAATTTCGCCTAAACGGAATTGTTTTTATATCATTTCCGTGTCGCATGACTGGTGGTACAGTGACTGTAGGGTTGAGGTTGCAAGATCGTCCTCTAGGTACATACAGTAATACCGAATACATGCACAGGGAGCAAAGATGATTGCAATTGCAATTGCAGTTTTGCGGCTCTATCCATTGTTTGGTCCGGCATATGCTTTCCATTGCATCCCTTGTCATCGAGCGACATCGGGTTGCCGGTACGCTAGTACGAGGGTTGTTTAATTAGAGTTTTCGGCAATGTGGATTTGATGTTCTTGCTGACGACTCGCTGCTGACGAGTTGCTGACTGCAAACTGCATGTTGAGTAAATGAGGGTTTGAATGTCGAGTCGATCCCTGCTAAGGCCGCACTCAAGGCCGTGTTGCAGATTGGCCTGCGTCACCATCTCGTTTTGCTAGCTACTGACATGTAGTCGTCGATGGTCGGCATTCCTTACCTATCGGTCAAATGCAAGATCACTAACGTGGCAATTAAGACGATGACTCTTTTCACTTGTATCAGACAAGACTTTGCCATGTGTTGTACAATCTCCGATCTTCGCTTACAACGCACTGGCATCCCCTCGGTTTTTTTTACCCTTAGAAATGAGGCGTTGCGAAGCGTGCTGTGATGGTGGTGACTTCCTCGGTATCTCCGGAGGTTCTAACCTCTCACAGAACGGCAAAAGTAGTAGTACTAGGCACTTGGCCTGTCATTGACATGCAACCGGGTGTTCTGAATCCTTCCCAATCCTTTGTTCTTGTCCCGTCTTGATTCGAACGCTCATCCGTTAGCGTTGCCGCGTATTCTTCCAAGCGAACAATCACCACATTTGTTTTGTGAGTGGGAAAGATATCTTGGAACATGTTACTTTCCTGGTACAAGATGTTCGGGATGCAGGTCCCCGTCCGTGCGCCATCCAGAGGATTGGGACTTGTGCTGCAGAGTATAGCCAGTGGTGTCACTGCGTTGTACCTTGTGGCTATCTGGTGGTTGTGAATTGTACTCGGCGCGATGAGGGTGTTGCCAATGGACTGGCGCGGAGCCGTACGTCCGCAATATCTGTAGCTTCTTTGGGATTGGGTAGTATACGTACCCAGGGTGCGATAGGAGGATGCAGTCCCGTTACGTCAAGCAGGCAGACCGCCTCCAGCAGCGGCTACAACCCCAGGATCAAGATTGACTCGTCGTCCCAGGTTTCTGGCGGCAAAAGACCAAGATCTACCCGCTCACCGCTGCGACGCAAATGCCGGTGCCTGAGATATAGATGCTTGATGCAAGTTGCGATAAAGCGCGTGTGAGTGGGTAGTATTAAAATTCGAGTTGGGAATGGGCGCGCAATGTTTGACCAAGCTCACCGCCTTCTGCTTTCGAAGGCCCATGCAGCGAGGTCGAGGATTTGCTGCTTGGTGATGCATGATCTCAGGGTTCGTACGGGCTATCGGCAGGGTCTTGAGTAGTGTCACGAAGCAAGTCGAGGTAGTAGTTAGTACATGCGACTCGTATATGATCGCGTCTTATCAGCGTGCATATTATACAATAGCATCTCGTGGCGAGCTCGTATTGTGTCTTGGGTACGTGTGAGGTTGGTCTACCTCCAGCTGCCAGGACGGCTGGAGCCACCATGGTGCTCTGTCATACAAGGTTCGACCATGTGCAAGGAGCGGCTCTCAAACGTGTGCTTTTGCCGTCCCGTACGTAGGGGCGTCCGTGCCAAACGGTCGGAGAGATATATCCTCATTCCGTGGTACCTACGGCTTGCCCCAACGACCTCTCATCTCGCTCGTGGCCCACCCCTGTCTAGTGGTTCCTACCATGCGGCCACGATCACCGTTATTCCTCTCGATTGCGGGTGGACCATGCTCAACCTCATGTCTCGGTCGGATTGGCAGATCCGGCAAAGCATTGCATTGCGTTATCGGTGCCTTCTCGTCATGTTCATGCAGAAGCCAGTGGCACATGTCAAATCCCCTTGGCCGTTGGTGGCCGCTCCTCGGTCGTAGCTGCAGCTGGTAGCTGGTTGATATGCCGTTGACCAGTCGTTTGTGCAGTTGACTCTGGAGTCGCCCCGATAAGAAGCCTTATGTACGTCTTCTTGTTCCGACAGACCGGTCGCGAGTTCATGCCTCTCGTTGAACTAGTAGCTGCTTCATGGTAGGTGCACCGTTGCGCACGTCCGACCTACTACAAGCCGACATCCAGCCAACGGGTTTTGACCACACACTGTTGCCCTAGCATCCCCAAGGTAGCGCGCTATAGGATAAGCATCTTACCTCACCGAGGCTCTTAGCGAGGAGGCGCGCCGTCGAGTGTGAGTCGTTCGCACTGTTATGTACTAGGACACTACTATATCCCAGGAGGTTTGATTGCTCCAGGGGGCTTCCAGAGGTCTTCTGGAAACTCAGCCAAGTATTCTAGCCAGTCAACGTTCGTATTCTTCCGTCGGCAGATAGGCCCTAGGAGTCCAGCACTGACGTTGCGCTGGGGTTCTCGGAAGACTTATTGTGGAGATATGGCTTGACGGCTGGCACCCTCGACACAGGACAGCCCGCATATCAGGCTGATGTTTCCTGCATATCATCCAGGGATCCATGCAGCGACAGGGCCACAAGAACGGACTGATCCACTCAAAGCAATCCCAACGGAACCTTTGAAGGCAAGCTGCGCAGAGTGCCTTATCGCCGTTTCACAACGCCAGCTTCGTCTCTGATAGACGGGCATCGCCAAAAGGCCCGTCCACAATAGACACCACAATAGACACCACAATATGACTACTGCTCATATATCGCATCCTATGTATGCATGCTCCGGCCGTTGGTAGCTGTTGATTCGGCAGAACGACTTCAAACGGGCCAAGACCAGTTGCCGCTAGTTCTTCGGTCGAATTGCACATGCTTTCCGCGGCGTACCCACAAGACGATCTAGCCTCACGTATACTACCAGAGTAACGGTATGAAGAAATGACTAGGCAATGGCTACCGTACCAAGTAGTTTTTGGTTGTCCACCCTTGACCTTGCTTGTCCCGCCAGATTGAGCCGCCTAGCAAATGACGTGGAACCTTCAAGTCTCCTCTCATGCGATGCCATTATCTCGCCGATGCACGAATCTGAGGCAAGCCCAGCGCGCGCCCATTTACTATTGATCGAAACACGTCTTCTCAACAAGTATATCAGCCTCCACGCTCCCGTGGGGTGGGCTCCTGCTAGCCATTTCTCCTTCTCCTTTTCCCGTACCATTGCCAAATCTCCCACTACTTTTATATCTTTCACGTAATGGCGCCCTCAGCTCTAGCAGATATCTGCCCAATCCCAGCAAGGCACTACACAAAGTCTTCGACCGTCGTAGCGTCGGTCTTGCATGGGCCAAGGGATTTGCGGTTGGTATGCCTTCCGCTTTCGTTATCCCACCCCACGCCTACCCACTGTCCGTGGGGGTGTCATTCGTATACAACGAACATCCGAGACGGCAGGCTGACAGGTTCAAATAGGAAACTCGAACAATCTCAGATCCCGCCGCCAATGAACTCCAGATCGCTATCAAAGCCACCGGGCTGTGCGGCAGTGATTGCTCATACTACAGCAAGTTCCGCAACGGCGATCTGCAGGCTTGTGAGCCTTTGTCGCTAGGCCACGAGTCTGCTGGGGTTGTTGTGGCCATCGGCAACAATGTCACTGGCTACCAGATTGGCGACCGCGTTGCACTCGAGGTTGGTGTGCCGTGTGATAACTGCCGGTCATGCCAGAGGGGCCGCTACAACCTCTGCCCTAAGATGAGGTTCCGAAGTAGTGCCAAATCTGTACCTCACTTTCAGGGGACCCTTCAGGAACGCATCAACCATCCTGCAAAATGGTGCCACAAGTATGTTGTGCATGATCGACCCGAAGTCCGAGCCTTAGCTGACAACTCTAATCAGACTCCCTTCACACGTGTCCATGGAGTCGGCTGCGCTTTTGGAGCCACTTTCGGTTGCGATCCATGCAACCAGGAGAGCTCAGATTGAGCAGGGTGACACTGCAATCGTCTTCGGCGCAGGTACTGTTGGTCTTCTGACTGCTGCCATGGCCAAGGTGTCTGGTGCCACAACGGTTGTCATTGCCGATATTGATTATGGACGCATAAATTATGCTCTAGCGAACGGCTTCGCGAATAAGGGTTACATCGTGACTGCACAAGCACAAGCAACCGAAGGCGCGGGGCAGTTTGCTGCTGCAAAGGAGCTTGCTGCAGACATTATGCAGATTGCGTCGCTGAACGAGATTGACTTTGAAGGCGCCGATGTGACGTTTGACTGTACTGGCAAGGAGGTGTGCATGCAAGCCGGACTTTATGTAAGTGAACCCTTGGAGTTGACGTGGAACCAATGCTGACCAACCCACAGGCAACCAGACCCGGCGGCAAGCTGATCATGGTCGGCATGGGCACACCGATTCAAACTCTTCCCATGTCAGCATCACATTTGAAAGAAGTTGACATCATCGGGATTTTCCGATACGCAAACACCTACCCAACAGGTATCAAGATCCTGTCCGCAGGTGTCCTCCCGAGCCTCGACAACATGATTACGCACAGGTGAGTAATCCTTTAGCATAAGCGCAGAACAACGGCTAATATTTTTGATAAGATACCATGGCCTCGCTTCAACCAAAGAAGCTTTCGAGCTCGCCGGAAAGACCATGGACAAGGACGGCAACTTGGTTGTCAAAGTCCTTGTTGAGATGTAGATACGGCCGACCTGTAATTGTGTAAATTCTTTCTTCAAGGGCTATTGTGGGTATTAGAGAATGCTTGGAGGTGTAATGGGAGTGCTACATGTTGTAGCCTGGCGTTCACAGGATGATTTTGGGATTCTGTTCAAGACTGAGATACCACTCGCTTCTGTTTTAGTACGCATCCGGAGTAGAATATTCTGGGATATCAACTAGGGTTAAGGTTGACAAAGGAAAGCTTCCGGTCTGTACTGAGCTGGAAAATATGATAAATGGTAATCGGTTAAGGAGCAATGGATGGAGTTGTGAAATTGTGAGGAGTTTGGTTGTAGTCGATAGAATCGCGTCATGTAGTAATAGTCTAGTTGCCAGCTAGAGCTCCAGACTAGCGGCTTGGCGTAACCCCACGAACCGCAGCAGCTGCAGCCTAGCAAGCTCCCCACCATTGACGATACCGCCGCCATTGCCTTGCACCTCCACCTCCACCTTTAGCTTCTAATTGCCCCTCCAGACCCCCCGGTGTGTGCATCAGACAAGTCACTTTGTGCACACAACAAAAATGGCGGAATCATCGGGAAACCCGCTTGTTTCAACCACCCGCGCCTCTGACGCCAGTCCCACAGTCCAGCTTCACCCGCTGGTCCTCCTCACAATAACCGATTGTGTAACACGACACACGCTACGACAGCAGACAGGACCGGTAGTCGGTGCCATATTGGGGGCACAGGATGGACAGAACATCACCATGGAGGTCGCTTTCCAAGCAAAACTCCAGTCAAACGAGGACGGTGAAACAACGCTCGATGACGATTGGTTCAGCAAGCGGATCGAGGATTGTAAGCCGTACCCCATTTTCCTAACAGGTATACCCAAACGAACGCTTACGGAGATGCCAGTCAAGGATGTACACAAAGAGCCCCAACTCGACATTGTCGGATGGTTCACCCTTGGTCCCGCCTCTGGCCCCGAGCCGCACCTTCTTCCCATACATTCACGGATATCTGAAGTCTATACCGAATCGCCATTACTTGTTCTCTTCCACCCTGAAAATTCCTTCTCTGAGGAAACTGCTGCCGGAAAATTGCCACTTACAGTCTACGAATCCGTCTCTGTTAGCACGTCGAGCGAACCGAACGATAAGGTCATGGATGTCGATGGCGCAGTACAACCAAAGTCAACCAAGTTCCGGGAGCTAGTGTACTCTATTGAGACTGGTGAGGCCGAGATGATATCTGTAGACTTTGTCGCCCGTGGTGGAGGAAATGCAACTGCGGTTGAGGGCTCAGTCGATGTTCCAGTGTCGAGTGCCGAAGCTTCAGCGAATGACGAGGATGCTGGAAAACGAAGCACGCGAAGCAAACAGAAAGAGAAGGAGAAGGTGCCGGAAGATACTCCAATCGAGGAGTCGCAAATTTTGAGCGCAGATGATGAAGAGAGCAAGTCCATCCTCAAGACTGTGGACATGATGTAGAAGTGCTGACCGACCTTTAGTTTTGTCTACCCTTACAGCAAAGATGAACGCTATTCGTATGCTTGGTCGACGTATAGCTCTGCTCCACGCCTACCTCAACTCGCTTCCACCGTCATATCTGTCCGATGCTTCGCTACCCATCAATCCTACACCAGACGAGCAACATTCATTGCCTCTAAACCATTCAATTCTTCGCAGTATCTCCGCTATGCTCGCTCGAATCAAGATTCTTGCCCCCCCAGACGCTGCTGCTTTTACCCTCGAATCTCAGCAAGAGGCTTCGGATGTCCAACTGGTTAATTTGCTGGCATCTATTACAAACTCGGTATCGGCTGCCAAGGAATTTGGTCGTAAGAGTTCTATTGTCGAACATGGAAAGAACCAAGGTAAAAACCGCATGGGTGCCATGGGTGGATACGGAGGGGGTGGTGGATACCCCGGTGGCAGTTATGGAGGCGGGGGTGATGGCAACTTTTTCAACACTGTCTTGTCAGGAGGGTCAGGAGTGGACAGGTGGTGATTCCCGTGTCCACGCCCGCCCCCGTTGTCACAGTTTGAGAAATTAGATGACTAATGGAATGTAGCTCGAGGAAGGAAGCAGGTGCCTACGGAATGGTAGACGATCGGCAGCCACTAGCCCTTTTCGACCCGGACGATTTGGTCGAGTACGAGGACCGGTTCATCGACTATGTGGTGGCTTTTGGGGTGATGGGACCGGCCTACGCGCTCCTGTTCTTCCTGATGCCTTTGATTGTGGTGCTTTTGATTGTGCATGTCAACATTTGGATGGCGCGCCGAGTGCAGGGCATGGTGCAGAGGGTGATTGGTAGGCTAAGGCAAATGATGCGAGCGGTCCTGTTTGGAGCGTGACGTCTGGGTACATTGTTGAGAGTGCTGCAGCATAGCGTATAGGCGCATGATTGAGCGTCATGGACGACGCATGGTTTGTCCGTTATGGGTTATGGTTTACGGTTATGGTTCTATGGGTTATGCACAGGATTAGCGGAATGGCATACATAGATAGCGTGTATTAGATGGGGTTTGGTGGTATGCTAGTGGTATTATTGTATACAAAGGCATTCTGATGATGGTTCCGTACATCTAGCTTGTATAATGTGATACGGAGAAAGTGTCTAAGAGAGAAAAAAACGTGAAATTGTTGACCATTGTTGACCATTGTGGTGAAGGGGTGGTTTAGTATGACGTACAATTTTTGGATCAAGATTTACTTGGACTTTTTTTTTTGCCTTCTTCACCGAACAAATATGACTGTTTTGAAATACCGGTATCTCTAGTAACGCATACATGTTGGTGTATATAAAAAAACAGAGTTACACAACCCGCATTTTTGCTTTAAAAATCCAACAGAAAAACGCATTGAAAGAAATCTTGATGGCAATGGCAAAGCATACATGCATTATTGGTCATGATATATATAAGTATGTATGTAGTGTAATGCAGCTTTTGTCTTCATCGTTACAAATCCAAGTACACACCAAATTCCTTGAATCTCCATGACACCTCCCCTCCGAAAGAAGAACGAAAAAAAGGGTATAAGAAATTAAGGTTTTTTGTTTGAATACAGACGAAACGGAAGTGAACCCAGAAAAGAAGAAAAGAAAAGAAGTTGGGATGTTGGGAGGGAGTAAAAGTTATGGTAATAAGTGGTAGTAGTAGTGGTAGTAGTAGTAGTAGTAGTAAGTGCAGGTAAAAGTTTAAAAGGAAGAAAAAAGAAAAGAAAAGGTAGAGGAAGTGAAAGAAAAGGATTAATACCTCACAACAGGAGCAGCAAGAGCATCATTACTATCCTGCACCAAGACACCTTCCTTGATACCCTCCTTTTCCATTTTGTGCATCCAATCGTCCTTTTTATCTTTTTTATGGATCCAGCCGCTAAAAATCTTTTTGAGCTTGGATTTCTGCTCCTCCTTGGCGGGGGCCTTGGGTTCGTTGGAAAGAGTTTTGAGGACGGCGGGTGAGTCGATGCTCATGCGGTGGGAAAAGTTGGAGACTTGGGCGGTGGTGTTGCTTTCGCCGCTGCGGGGGCGGGTTTGCGAGCTTGAAGAAGCGGTTTTGGTGTGCTGCTGCTGGTCGACATTGGTGGTTGATGAGGATGCGTTTGTTGCGAGTTTTTCTGTCGGTTTGGGGCTGGCTGATACGGCACTGGCTGGAACGGCACTTGTGGGTGTTTGGGAAATTGGTTGTGTGCCCTGCCGGCGGGAGGATTTGCGAGCGGGGAAGGCAGCGGTGTATTGCATGGCCAAAGTATCTGACCCACTCCTCCTGTGCTGTTTCCGTGCGGCAGGCGAGCGTTCTGGATGCTGTTCTTGTGGACGCATAAGACTTGCAATGTGTGTCTCGGCTGTGGGTGATTTGGGAGATGCCACTTCTTGCTTGGGCTTTTCAGGTTCTTTCCAGCTGTCCAGACTGGGCAATGGTGGAAGCTCTCTATTGAGGTTGACAGTATTCGACTCTGACTTTCTAGGTTGTGCACCGTCGTCTCCCTGGCCATGCGAGGACCCTGACCTATTTTCACTTCTCGTACTTTTCATGCGGCGCAGGCCCCAACTTCGCCAAGTTGCATTTGAGCCATTGCGAGAAAGGCCAGTGTCATTACTGTCGGCTGGCGAACGCAGGGATTCCTTGGATTGTGCGCGGCTGAGGGCGCGACTTCGAGATCCGGGGAATACATATTCGATGACGCTTTCCTTGATACTCGCGGCACGACTTGGCGGGCGGACCGAGGTCGAGGGTCGGCGCTGGCGATCTGCCGTGTCTTGTTGGCGCCTCTTGTCCATTTCTAGACGCATCCACTCGGATGCCTGGGCATCTGCAGCAGCAACGGGATCATCAAAGTTGTGAGGGGCAGAATTCTTTGAGGTTGCTAGAGTGGATGTAACGGTGACAGGAAGAGTAATGTCTTCGTTGGAGATGCAAGATATGGCGGGCCTGGGTACGTCCATGGAAGCTTTGCCAAAGCTGCGTAGTCTTTCATCCTTTTCAGCGTCTCGCTCAGCACGCTTGCGGCTGCTATTTGCTCGCGCGGGGAGATCACCATTCTGCCTTGCTCTTATCTCCATGTCTGCTTTTGCCCTGGTGCGGACCTTTGTGCTGCGCGATCGTGGCAGGAACGACGTTGAGGCGGGTTCTGGCGGGGCAGCAGCAGGCACACGCGCATTGACATCGGCGGGCTGAGGAGGTTTGCTTTCTTTGCGTGGCCTGAAGCCCAGGCCGGCGAAATCGAGCTTTGGGTCGGTATTCTCCATGCCATGGTCGGAGGGCTTGAAGTTTTTGAGGATGAGGTGACATGCTGCGCGCAGCTCTTGGTCGGTCTGGGTGTCGAGGACGCGGCGGTTGATCCAGGGCGAGCTGTCACATATGGTGTCTTTGGAAGAGTGTCTTTTGTGGGACGAGGCGTGTAGGGGGTTGGTTTCTGGCGTCATTTTGCCGGCAAGGTCCTGCTTGGAGGCGGTTTTCTAAAAGAAGGAGATGTGAGCAAGTGGATCGAGGATTTTGGTGGAGTACGCACGACAGGAGACAGAGTGAAGGAGAGTTTGCGGGCCATGTGGATTACGACTACTAAATAGACAGTCTGGGCAGTGGCAAGCTGGGAAAGCGTAGAGGAATATTATTAGGTGCAAAGGCGTGGTAGGAATAAGCCTGAGTGCGGCCGACCAGTGCGCACGGCTGCAGTGATGACGGTGTGCGGGAGGGCGTGCGCGTACGTAGTGATAAAGTGGTAGAGTATGTATGGTCGGCTAGCAATGGCCCGACAGAGCTACTGCCGACTACTGCAGCGAAACCGTAGTTGTGTTTGTGGGGAGAGGTGGTGGGAAGTGGGCATGCGTCTAGTGCGCGCGCCGGAGAGGAAGAAGAAAAAAAAAAGAGGAGAAGAGGACGGACATGGGATGGGCAAGTATAGGCAGGCAGGCGGGCAATGGTGGCTCCCGCCAGGAGGTGTTTGAGTTTCAGAATGGCAGCTAGCAGCAGGACAGGGTGCGACCCAATCCGCCATGCGCAGACCCAGTGCTACCACAACAGTCGAGAACACGGAGAGACGCTGGGGTTGCGGCCAATCACTGCTGCAACAAGCGACCTGTCCTCGACCTCAGCTTACCACATCCGCCACGGCTGCATGGGTGGGGGGGAACAGGGCGTGTCTCTACTCGTCGTGCAGGCAATCCTTCAGCTTCAGACATATATATCTGTGTACATGGCCGGAGGGGAGACATCCAAGGCGTTGTCGCTGTCCGCTGCTCACTGGGTACGAGGAGAGGAATCAGCTATGATGACATGGTCTGGCTCGCCGCATCCATGTACCTAGAGCGAGCGGACGGCGCTATTGAATTTAAGCGCATATAGCTGTGTGCATGTGTACTGGACTGGATGCTTGGATGGATGGATTGATTTACATGGGCTCTCATAGACTACTGACTACTTACTGACTATTGTAAGTAATGACTGTTCGATTCGATCCAGCTTCAGCTCCACCCACCATCCCAAATCCCCCACAGGCGCTCTGGACGCCGGCTGCCCCTCCCTCTCTCTCTTGTCTTGCTCTCCCTCTGTGCGCCGCTCCCAACTGTCGCGTCTGCTTGCGGGGTGCAGCATCTAGTGTGTACTTATGTATAGGGACATGTAGAGTAGGCAAGTATCACAGCATACGCCCCATCCGCCGTCCAACCGCGACCAGCCTCGTGCTTCCAAGCATCCCGCCAGTCTTGTGTTGGCGAAACCCACCTTGGCCCTGCCACTGGCTGGCTTATTTCCCTCGCATGCCCACAACCCAAACAGCCTCCGGGCGGGTCAATGCTGTGCACCGACCGCACAGAACAGACCTCCAAACGGTCGCTTCAACGCCTTGTACCTGCTGCTTGGGGCCAAACAGTCCGCCTGCTCTCTCGTATCTCGGTCCATTACGGGTCCCCATGGCCCACGGCCCACGGCCCACGGCCCACTGAAGTTCTCATCAACACACACGAGCAATTCCGGCTACAAGCCCCTCACCTAGCTTTGTTGTTGTGTCGTCTGCCCGCCAGCGCATGCTTGGTTACTTTACTTGGATGTTGCGAGTCTGCCCATGTCTGCTGTGGGGTCCGTGCCGTTCAACGGGAAACAAGAAACAAGCAAAAAGTCGATGCAGACGGCGAGGCCAAGAATGGTTTTGACTCGAGCCCTGCCTCGTTGAACCAACATCGCCCCCTGCCCCCACGTGACATCACCACGTGTACCGCCCTACACCCAATGCACCCAACCCGCCTGGGATCCGTCACAACATCCATGGCAAGCCCTTGGACATGCCATGCACCATCAAAACCGCCATCGGTCACAGCAACCGGATCGCCTGTTGCAAACACGATGCTGACGCCAGACTTTGGGCCCCAGGCACGTGCGTAATTGCGCTTGCTATAAATGACGAGATAGTTTGGAGCAGTGTTCCATGTGCACCGCCTGTGTCATACGTACACGTCAGTCCGTCTTGCGCTTGGCCAGTTGTTCTCAGAAAACGTCCATGCATCTCCCAGCAACCCTAGAAGTCGAAGCCATGGAGAGGCTTCAGCGGCTCCCGCTGCTCCTCGTCGCCTTCTTGCAATGTCAAGAGATGCACGGCAGCTTCCTCCTCGCGGGCTCCCACGCCCTCAGCGATGAAGTGCCCGTGTCTGCATCATGCATTAGACTACATGCTGCACGACAGACGCCATTATGCTCATCACCGCAGAGAAGCCAAGCACGTCTCGTCGACACAACTCCCCACCGCCCGTGATAGGCTCAGCACTGTTGCAGACCGGCACCATGGACACTCAAGGACTCCACGAGGCGAGCTCAAGACTCAGCCCAGACATGGCCGGCTCCCCATATCGAGGCTGGAGATGAGCGAGGCATGGATGCGAATACGAGCAGTCACTCCAATTCCAGCCATACCGCCACAGCCTGCGAGTTGTACGGATTCGACTTATTCTACAGATTCCATCGATTCTACATATCCTACAGATTCCACAGGCTCTACACGTTGTACAAGCAGCCACCAAGACCATGATAGCCGAGGAGAGAAAAAAGTGCGATGGGGCGTGGTACACACGCGCGAATTCGACCCTCCGCCAGAAGACAATGACGAGCAACCAAGCAACAAGGCCGATGCGAAACCACGATAACAACAACAACAACAGCAGCAGCAGCAGCAGAAGCAGCAGCGGTGAAGAAAGAGTTGAGCAATAGAAGCGGAACATGGCCTTTGGTCCAAAAGGGAAACGACAAGAAGAATCGTGGGGTCATACACTACCAGGCACTCTGCCAGGCCACCCAGACGGTCGGCGAAGAAGCGGGGCGCCCTGTTCAGCTCATCCTTTTCGTACATATGTACGTACATACATGCGCACATCTGTATGTTTTGTCCACTACACTCGTTGACGACACACTACAACTTGGGCTGGTCTGTAATATTGTCCGTACCTGTTGTTGTCAGGCGCGTCTGGTGAGTTTAGTTGGTGATTGGCGCACTCCGGCCCCAATGGCCCACCATTGCCGGATACCGCCTTCCCCGCCCTTGCGCCTTCCCCACAACCCGCTACGCATGTCTTGCTGAGAGCCCACACCACTGCTCCTTATCACCCGTGAACACTTCTGCGCATGGATTGCAGCAGGCCAGGGCATTCGATTCATAATCCATTTGCACTCTTCTTCATTAGGCTTAATATGTCCGAGTGTAGTAAAAACGGGAGCGTAATTGCATAATGACAAAGCACCATGCTGCACAACCTCGGGCGGGAACTGGACGGATATGGGAAGAGGGGAAGCTGTCTGCAAATCACTTTGGCCGAGAATCTCCATGGTATTCCCCACCACTCACTGCGTCATGCCGGTGCTATACCGCTTGCTGGGTTTTTGTAAGCTTTTCGATGGTCATGTCACTCGTCCGCACGGCAGGACAGGCGTTGCGCTGGTTGCACATATAACGTGGCTTGCTTTTTACTCAGCCGAGCGAGCTCGTCTCTTGTATCCCCCCTTTAGACCGCTCAATCCTTCTTCCATCCCCTAATCCTTACATTCTCGAGTACTTTCATCATGGGCGGCTCGCAACCATGGCATCAGGTTCCGGTCCAGAACAAAACCCATACCGATGCTGCAGTTGTCATCATCGGGGCCGGCATCTCTGGTCAGTATCCCAGTCAGACTGCCTGATCGTACTGGGCTAAATATCTAAAGGCATGTGCATGGCTATTGATCTCATCAAACGCAACAAATGCCACAACTTCATCATTGTAGAAAAGAGTTCTAGTGTTGGTGGCACATGGCATGACAACAAATATCCTGGTTGCTGCTGTGATGTCTGGAGCATGCTGTACAGCTACTCGTTTGAGCAAAACCCAGAGTGGACGAGAGAATATCCAGGGCAAGAGGAGATACTCGACTACCTTCGGAATGTAGCACGCAAGTACAACCTGTACAAATACATTCGCTTCAACACCGCCGTCGAGGCTGCGACGTGGGACGACTCCAAAAACCGATGGAGAGTTGACGTCAATGTGATCGGTAGCAAGGATGCTGAGTTTGCCTCTGGATACAGCATCGAGTGCGACTTTCTGGTCTCGGCAGTCGGCCAGCTTAATCAGCCTCGATATCCCGATATACCAGGCCTGCAAGACTTCAAAGGCAAAGTCATGCACTCTGCACGCTGGGATTGGAGCCACACCCTCGAGGGGAAGCGTGTTGGAATCATTGGAAACGGTATGTATCGCAGTGCTCAGTGGTTCGACAAGCTAGCTCAACCAAACAAACAGGTGCAACAGCTGCGCAAATCATACCCGACATTCTGCCTCAGATCTCCTCCTTGACAGTATACCAGCGCTCTCCCAACTGGGTCATTCCACGTCTTGACAGTCCTATCAGCGACTTCAGGCGTGCCCTCCAGCGCTATGTGCCCCCTGTCAGCTGGCGCATTCGCAGCATGATGATGGATTTCCGTGAATCCTTCTATGATGCCGTAAGCAATAACCAAAGCCCCATGGCCAAAGATGTCCGTGCCGCCTGCAAGGGCATGATGGAGAAGCAGATTCCCAACCGGCCTGATCTCTGGGAAAAACTCACTCCAGACTACAACCCAGGCTGCAAACGCGTCATCATATCCGACGACTTTTTTCCCGCTCTCGCGAGCCCAAAGACACAGCTTGAGACCACAAAGATACGCAGGGTTACCGAATCGGGCATTGAACTCGAAGACGGCACACACCACGACCATGACACCATCGTCCTCGCCACGGGCTTCCGTACCCTCGAGTTCCTACACCCCATTCACGTGACCGGGACACAAAACCGCGGCCTCTCCTCCATCTGGAAGGGTGGTGCCTATGCCCTATACGGCACCTCTGTACCCTCACTACCTAATTTTGGTATGTTTTACGGACCCAACACGAACCTAGGCCACAACTCAATCATCCTCATGATCGAGGCCCAGTCGCGCTATCTCAACGCCCTCGTTGCCGCTGTCCTCGACGCCCGCAACCGTGGCAAGCGAATCGGCCTTGTGCCTAACGCCCAGCGCACAAAAGTGTACAATGATGAGCTCCAGCAGAAACTTGCCACGAGCTCGTTTGCGGACCCGAATTGTAGCAGTTGGTACAAGAACAGCGAGGGGCGAATCACGAATAATTGGTCTGGCACGGTGATTGACTATCAGGAGATGATGAGCAAGGTTGACTGGGAGGATTTCGAGGTCACAAGCGTCAAGCCTGTATATAATGGTAATGGTGTAAATGGTAAGGGTGTACATGCTGAAAAGGAGGGTGGAGTAAGAGCCAGCAAGGTCGTCTTTGGGACTGGAAAACAGACGACCAAGATCGGACGTGTGCATGAGGAGTCGTACGTAAGTAACACAACGTTGGTCCTCGGGACCCTGGGAGCAGTGGCTGCAGGAGCTGCAGCATGGATTTATCGAGGAGATCTAGCAAAGAGACTGGGGAAGTGAGAAACTCTTCTTCTTCTTCTTCTTCTTCTTCTTCTTCTTCTTCTTATTCTTTCGGCTATATAGAAATTCAGTATGACCATGTGGTAATTCCTTCATTCTGCCTCATTCAATTCCCTTTTGTTAAACTCCTAGTTACATAAAAAACAGCTTTCCTTCAAGTCACCCTTCTCCCCATTAACAACAACCAACCCTATCAAAACCCCTGCATCCCCCTCCACTTGCCCTCCCACCCTTCAAACCACGGACTCTCCCCCAACGTCTCAGCCTCCCACCCTTCCTCCACCCACCCCTTCGCCACCTGCTCCTCATGCCACGCCCTTAGCACATCCTTGACCACATGCTCCACATGCCACGTCCCCTTGTACTCCATCAACTCCTTTTTCCCCTCTTCCAACACTTTCAACAGTAACCCTGGGACCCGGGGTTCATCCTTGAACTCTTGTACTGGTGTGAACAACGCTTTGAAGTTGAATATCACGGCGCCTGATAGTGGGAGGCGGCGGAGCGTTTGCCAGTCTACGCGCAAGTGGATGTCAGAGAGCGGGAGAAGGGAGGCGGGGAGTTGGTGAGTGCGGTGGGTGAGGAGGGGGGAGGAAGGAGGGGCGTAGAGCGGGGTCTTTATTTCGAGACCCCAGGAGCCGCGTTGGATGGGTTTGTCGGTTGGTTTTTTAGAGAAGTATCTTTTTTTTTCACATTACGTTAGCAAAACATTTCCCCCTTTCCAATCTACTACTCAATTCCATATTGACATTTTCTTTCTTCTCCTTCTTCTGTTCTACTTTCGCTTTTGGGACGGGAAAGGGGATGGGGGGGGGGGGGTTAGATGGAAAAGGAGAGAAGAAAAAAAAGAAGGAGAAACAAACATACCTATCCATTGAAAACGCCATTTTCTCCTTATAATCCGGAATCGGCGCATGAATATCCGCAAGATGCTTGCCCAGCTTCGTCCCTAGATTCCAGCCCAACGCACTGCAAATGACGCCCGCGCGCAGTACATAGCGGCCGCTGCGCTCATCGCGCAGCATGACGGCAAAGTCCTCGGGGACATTGTCGAGCAGCACGTGCAACGGGTGTGTAGCGCAGAGATTGGTTTCAGAGTTCAAGATGCGGTTTTGCAGCATCGACTTGTCGGCGGAGAGGGAGAAGTAGTGCGGGTAGCGGGCGCAGAGGAATTGTACGGCTGTTTCCATGAGTTCTTTGCAGGCGAGCTCGGAGCCCGGGAGGGCGTCGAGGACGTCGGTGCCGTGTTGGGTGAAGAGGGTTTTGCGTTGTTGGATGCGTTCTATGTAGGTGTTTTCGAGCTCGATCCACCAGTCCGGTTGGAGTTTGCTGAGGGCTGGTTGGGTTGGTTCTTAGTAAAGTTCATAGGTGTTTCTTGTTTTTTTTTGTAGGAAGATAACTTACACATGGTTTGGTGGTATGGCCATCGGAACGGTCGATATGGTCGAGGTAGTGCCTTGTTTATGTCAAACTCGGGACATGGGTTTGGAAGTGGTACGCCGCTGAGGGTAGCATAGTCAGGGAAGTTGCCGAGAGCCTTGATCTCTTTGACGGAAAACCCGCAGGGGAGACGTTTTGTGTCGTCGGCTTTCGAGTACGACGTTTCTATTGGCAGCATGTTCTTCGTCCAGTCCTCCGTTGGCTCGTCGAGTTCCTCATCTTTCAAGATCCCGACTAGGGTTGATCGCCGTGATGGTGGGAACGAATCAGAGTAGTCAACTTCGAGAGGAATTTCCGTCTTTTGGCTGGGTGAAAGAGATCTTGGAGGGGTTCTCGCTCCTGATACTCTTCGCCCGCCAGCGCGAAGTCGCTCAAGGAGAATGGTGCGTCTGCTTCGTCGAAGAAGGGCCAAAGCCGAGCCAACGAGGAAAGCCGCACCCAGCAGCAGCAAAAGATTGAACGGCATCTCAGACCACTGATTTCTTGATTTCTTTTTCCTTTGTTCTTTGGTACCGATAATTTTCTCTCCACCTCAGAATACCCGCAAAATGTGGCGGGACAAAGTGATTTGTACGGCCCCAAAGCTGAAATCGTCAAGATAGGCCCAGCCCGTCTACACACTGATAAAACAAACGAAAGCTAGCATGGATCAAGCCAACCGCCTTTCACAGCAAGCAAAACAAGATACAGATTCCTTATCAATGCAACCTGCGGGGCGCCTTCCGCTTAAGTACATGTATTACAAGGTGCCATGCACGACTACCCGGGAAAAGAGCCATCAGCAGGCTGCGATGATACGCAGGCGATCGCATATGGCACATCCTACCCCATGGATGACGACTGCAACTTATAGGTCCGTATCGCCGTGTGCACAGCATCAGCATAATGCTGGTGGGGGTGCCCTCAGCGTAGATCGCTGCGCGAACGCATGAAGCTAACCTGGTCTAGTATCCAAATCCCAATCCTCTTGGCAGAGGAGCGCGCAGATTGAGTTGGCTATCTTTCACTGGCCTACCAATCGATCGAGTTCTCAGTCGAGCCCTGTGCGGTGCATGCTGCGCGGCTGACTTGAGCGCCTTGCCGCTGTCGGCAATGTACAAAGGTTACTATCGGCATTCTAGACTTTCCTTCTACTCGTTGGCATGGAACGACGTGATTGGGGAAGGACGGCATTTGCAGTGCCGTAGTGGTCTGATATCCGGTAGTCAAGGTTAGTGAATTGCTCTGAGCAGTGACATGCATTTGACCAAGTCGGAATAATGTTCCTGCACCATATGAGCCCTTACTGCAATGGGCTTGCATAAAAAAAGTAAGGTTCTTAAGAGAAAAGCAGCAGCATGTGCAATTGACCTTGGATATCTGGCTCGCGTGAAAGTGGACTGATCTCATCGAGTTATCAGAGGGACGATGAGGTAAACGGCTTGGTAGATACAAAAAAGCAACGCTCTGGTTGCTGACCAATTGTCGGGCGATGAGACGCTTCCGGAGCCCGCCAGTGACCCTTGCATGTAGCTAGCCAGATTTTGGGCTATAAGAGAGTACATATGTGAGGATAAAGATGTGGGTGACAGAGTCGATCGTTGCTGTCACGGCTGCCACTAGTAACCGCGCGTGTCATGTACCCCGCACTCAACTAGGCCCGCATCCCACGGAAATGTAAGCATCCAGCCTTCTATGTGGAAGATCCTGTCCTGATTATGACCTCGGTATAGAAGATCGTGGTGATACAAAGAGGAGAAATCGTACAGGTCGACAATATGTGACAAAGCATTGTCGCGCCAGGATCATCGTCACATGAACAAGAATAAGCTTTCGATCGGTACACTACCCATGGTATATTCACCCTCCGCCCAAGAAGGTCTTCACAGCACAGAACTCCAATCCTCACCCTTCATGTACTCCTCCATCGTCGTATACTTGACCTTGACCTCCATATCCCACGGAAAGACAACGTCAGCCCCACCATCAAACCCATACTTGTCAAAGTACTCAAACATGTCTGCAATCTCAAGCCCGTATATCGGTCCCATTGCCTCTTCCATCGCCTTGCGAGGTATAATCTGAAAGACGCATTTAACATTGTTAATGCGACCAAAGATTTCGCACCACTCATTAAACGAAATGAACGAGCCGGCGCCGCTCAGAACAATACCTGGAGGCGATTCGACCAATGCCTTGGTGAAATGGCCTTTTTTGAAACATATTAGCCTCTGCACAAGAGAAAAAAGAACCAAGCCGACGCGAAAAAGAAGAAGAAGAAGAAGAAGAGACGTGAATATCTTACCAGTATCCGCAACCGGATCCGCCATGGGTATCTTCCTCTCCCCACTCATGGGCAAACTAACAACAAACGACCCATCCGCCTGCTTCGTGGGTCTCCCACTAAACGACTTCCAATTACTAGCATAGTACCCCAAGTGCACGAAGCTTGTTTTCGCCAGCAAATCCGGATACGTAGACTTGAGGTAATTCACCGCCTCGGCTTTGGCATCGAAATGCAAGTTCCACTTGATCGTCCCGTTGCTCCACTTCCTCGCTTCGGACAAAGTGGAGAGTACAAAACGGTCGAGTGTGGCTAGATTGGCGGCAGCGGCATCGATGATGGATTTCGCCTGGGATACCTCACGGTCGTATGCTACTTCGTTTGGTGTGCGGTTTTGCGAGGCGGCGAGCTTTTGCGTGGCGGGGTCGTTGAGGTGGCCCCAGAAGTCTGTGCCGCCGAATATTACGTTTGCGCCTTGGAAGGCTCGCTTGAGGGAGCTGACGTCGTCCAGGTTGCCGGGGACGATGTCGACGCCTTGGGATGCCCATTTTTGGGCAGAGGGCTTGGACGGGTCCCGGGCGATGCCACGGACTTTCCATCCGGGCTCGGCGAGGAATACACGGGCGACGGATGAGCCCTGAGATGTTCAGTGTCTTGTGCAACAATGTTGGGGTGGTGGTGGGTTTTAGTTCATACTCACCTGGTTTCCTGTCACGCCGATGACAGCGATTGTCTTTGTCATGATTCTGTGCAGATGGATAGTCGACTCCGGATTAGTTTGCAATTGACAGATGGATAGAGAGTTGGTGAAGTTCGAGACCAAAAGAATTTATATACTGCAACGATTTGTGATCCGGTACTGTTCGTCGACGATCTCATCTCCAAGCTACAGGCCAAGCTGCCATCAAAGAAGAATGTAATCACCAGCAAATTTCTTGGCCAAACTTTACTTGTTATGCACCGGGCATAGTCAGCCTCTCGCGTCGTAAGATAGATGACATCCAGCAAATAGATAGGTGTTTCCTGGGTTTGTTTCTGCACTGTGCTTGAAAGGGCTATCGGCACTGTAGCAGTCGGACAAAAACACCCCCGCATTCCACTGTCTATAGCCAGTCATACCATGGATTTGAAATACAACATCTCGCTGACACAGAACAAGAGGAGGAGTTACTAATAAGCTTTAGGTGTTACTAAGCTGCTAAAGTACAGCTGTCGTACACTAAATCGAATCAGGAAAGTCTTGGCATATACCATGCATTTCTGCGTATCGTGTAACGGCGGGGCAAACAGGCCATTGTCTATGTCTATATGGAATTTCGACTGTAGCGTTCCCCTAATCCTTCTCAGATGTACTTTCCAGATATATTGCTAAGAGGCAAAGCAAAACGTGTTCGCACTCTTATAATCATATATACACATGTACATTGGCTAGATCTCCTTCATATTGTAGGTCATTCACTGAAAATGTTCAGATTATCAAGTCTTTTTTGGACGGCGCAGCGGATGTGCCTCAGTGTTACTATCCAATTGTCAGCATTGTCACAATCAAAATATAGTCGCGGATAGATCAGAGCCCAGTACTTACAAGACGTAATCGTCCAAGCTGACAAGACTCGGCTCGCTAAAAATCAAATAGAAATACTTGAGTGTCTCCGCCATCCAGAAACTCTCGCACTCGTCCAGCTTAAGTGGACCCTGTCCCTTGGGCACAGTCACATCAGCAATAGCCGAGTGGGCAAACTCTGCCATGGTAGCGTTCTCAATGGACTCAAACATACGCCAGGCAGTATCTTGCAGGGCAGTATCGCCGGTGATGCGGTAGAGGATGAAAACCGATTCGATGGCTTCCGGTCTATGTGTTCGTGTTAGATGAAGTTACAAATAAAGGGCAGAGGGCAAACTCCTCACCGTAGTAGAAACCGGGGATCTTCAATCCTTGAAAAGCCTGGCTGAAGCCCTTCTTCCTTGATCACATCCTGAACGTCGTAATGCTGTGCATGCAGCGCACTGGAATATGAGCGTTTAACAGCGTCATGCCATTTTGAAACATCCCAGGCGCAGTCTTCATCGTCAAAGCACGGCACCAGGCTGAACGTCTCGGGCATGATTCCCGTCGGCATAGCTTCGTACGCCCAGGTACAGCCATCTACCAGTTTGCGAGCGATGTCTATGTCTTCAGTGCGATTGAAGATCTTGGCACCAAGGCCAACCATGCCGCCCGCAAAGCATGCCAGATGCTGACCGTCGGGCTCGAGCTTGATTGAGCCTGCAGCACTAATTCGCGCGTTTCCTGGAACCAGAATGTGCTGATTGTGAGGCACCATGGCGCGGAAGAACAAATGCTTCTTGGCTGGCTCAATGGCATTTTCGTACATCTTTCGATACTGATCCGTTGTTCCCCCGAGAAGCAAGTGCTGCTTGGGCAAGTACTCGTACAGCGAGTCCGTCATACCACCCATAGTAAAGGAGCCATGAGAATCAAACTCCTCGCGGAAAGGACTGACAAGGATAGGAAATAGACCAGGTATCTTGGTCCGGCTCTGGTGTTTCTCCAGAAGATTCGCGATGCGTTGTACTGCATCGTGATATTTGAGGTCGCCTGTAATTTGCGAGAGACGGGTAAACTCCAGCGTCAGCGATCCAATCTCCGCACTGAGCGCCTGCGCATCGGCTTCTTGGTGGCCACTCAGAGCAGCGCTGTTGGTCGTTAGTATACAGTTTGGTTGCACACACGAGGCACACAAAGCTTACTTTTCCCAGTCCCACCGTGTCACAGGCATTCTGTTCGGCGTGTCAAACGCGGCGTACAACATATCGCCTAGCTCGACTGCTTTATGCAGCAGTGTAGAATGTTTCCCCTTGCTCAAATCGTGGGCGCTGAGCAGACCGCCGAGATAGCGAATGGTTGTTTCAAACACATTCAGCCGTTGGACAGCCGTAGTGGTGAAATCAATCTTCTTGACTGCATGGACTGCCTCCTCAAATTCTTCGTCTAGCCCCATGATGTACAGTGTATCCAACGCATCCACCAGGGTCGCGGCACGCTGCCCGAAGCCATTCTTGAAGCCTCCTGTCACCGGAGTCACTTCATCCTGCAACCATGCCTGCTGCTTGTAGCCCCGCCACGAATGCATAAAGGCCTTCTTCACCGCCGCCTGTCTCTGCTTTCTCTCTGCCTTGTTGTGCTCCGTCTCGATTCCAAACTCATGTTGTATCCTGGGGATGGCAGCAGGCGAGCCTGTCGGCCACGGCGCCAGTGAGGCGACTGGATGATGCAATGGAACGTTTTTCCATTCTACAGGGTTTGTAATGCGATTTGACGAGGTAAAGGTGGGCGATGGAAGTCCGTTTTGAGCGCCTAGTTGGCGAAAGGCGAGGATGAAGAATGTCGTGGAGACGAACAGTACAATAATGCGTCGAACAATGGGGCTCATGATAGCCAAGGGAAGTCTATGGAGGGAGTCTCATGTAGTGAAAAGGATCAAAATAGGTGTACGATCTAAAAATAAGAGCAAAGTTGAAGTAGTCAAGTGCAACGGCGGTGCCGTAATGGATGCAGATAGCGGCGGGGAAAGCCAGAAGAAGCGGGGAAAGACGAGCTGGAACAATCTCAATAGACAAAAACTCTATAAAAAATATGTAGTGGGCGGCGTTCAAACGCTCAAGATAGGACACCGATGCAGCCAAGATGGGGATGGGAGAGACAGGAGACGCATGGCAGCTGCATGGCCAGGCCAGCCCATGGTTGAGACGACAAGGCTGGAGTGCCGATTCCCGACGCGGTCGCGCGTCCCCCGACCCTGAAGCTAGCAGGGGGTGGTGCAAGACAGCCGCCCATGCGCCGATCCCCAAACCACCGGCTCCGTCATGTCCGGCCTCTCACCAGCCGCGGTGCCTGAGAATATATCGCCCGACCTGCAATCTTTTTTTTTAATTTTTCCTCCGCTTCCACGATGAAGTACAGCGGGTAAGCAAAAGCCTTCTAGCTATCTACCCAAACTCTCAATTGAAACCACAACTAAACAAAAGCAGGCTCTACTTCATCTCCAACCCCTCCACAAGCGTCGAGGCCGCCCTCTCCACCGTAAACACCCTCACCCAAAGCATAGAGTCGAGCTTCCAAACCGCCACCCGACAACCACCATGGTCCCTCTCCTACCGCGCATTCCGCGACGTGATACCCCCAGGGTACCAGGCGCCCGTCGGTGCAGACGGTAAACCAGCGCCATACCCGCATTCGTACCAGCACATGCTGCACCTCTCCACCCTCGCTCCAAACAGAGCATACATCTACGCGCAGCCAGCCGCACAACCTGCGACAACCGCTTCGATACCGCTGCGCCAGCAAGACGCGCACGCCTCGATGCTACGGAACCAGTCTTCGGCGCTCTGGGCACAGCGCCATGTACTCTCCGTGCGCGACGGGACGTCCTACACCGCGGGCCTCTGCACCATCCAGCTCGGCGAACTACGCGCCACACGCGAGGGACCTCAGTCCGGCGCAATGCTCTCTCCCGGCATAGTCTTCTGTATTACCACCGTCGTCGGTGCAGAAGACGCAGACGAGGGACCTGACGCTGCGTACTCGGCTGTGGAGAACGGGGCACCGCTGGATGCAGGCGAGCAGAACGATATTGATTTCGAGTATGCACAGGCGGTCATTCGTGAGTGCTGGAATCGCATCAAGGAAGGGAAGGATCTAGGGCGTTCGGAAGTTAAGGAGTTCATGATGGTGCCTAGGGCTGAGGTCAAGAGGGAGAAGCAGCGCGAGCAGGCTGTGCATATGTGGTGTGATGCGTTGAGAATCCGGGGCTGAGGTTTTTTCAACTCGGTCACCCTCTTATCTTCCTTTTTTTGGGGGGAAGTGTTCTTTGGACGGGATAGAGCAGCACTCGGTGTCTCACCTTTACATATATGGGTTATGCGAAACGTTCCACCGTCGGCATGCTGCGTGGACTATGTCCAAGTAGCCGGTTACTCAGTAGGGATCGTCAAAAGACTAGCTTAGAGATACGCATATATTCTAATCAAGAAAGCATGTATACGACAAGAGTCTTCTCATGGCATCTCAATACACAAAAGCCTCATCTAGATAATGTTGGTGTTCTGTTTTTGAGTGAGCAAAGTCACGCTTAATTCATGTGAAAGGGAAAGGATCTTGCACATGTATTCAGCACTCATCACTAAACAAGAGCATTACACACACTTGAGCTTTTACAAAATTCAATTGCCAACATCACTGGCGAACTCCAGCCTAGACACTCATGTCGACCCTGTGCTAGTCTCATGCCCCTACACCTATTTGTCCCTAGGTATCCCTACAGGTATCTAAACTACAAACATGAACAAAAACATGTCAAGCCATGAAGAAAAAAAGAAGAAGAATCAAAGAAAGAAAGAAGAAAAGAAAGAGAAAGCGAAGGTGGTAAGGTCAAGTATTAAGGCAAAGAACGCGCATGTTCAAATTACAACACATAGTTGAAGAGTCAGATCCTGGATAGATCAATAGAGCGACGCCCTTTCCGCGAGTACCCTAGGTTCAAAAAGATTTGCAAAAAGAAAGAAAGGAGAAGGGAGGTAAGTGGTGAGTGGTAACCAACAGGTTGACGTCGTAGATTTGAATCGGATGTCGCTAATGTGAACATGACATTTGCGAGTATCCAAAATGGCAATGGGCGCTTACTGCGCACCAACCTCCTCTTCAGCCCATCCAGGCAAGCCACCATCACCTTGAATCGCAAGGCCGTAACCACCGTTGCCGCTGCCAAATCCACCAATGCCCGAACTCAGACTACCAAATGATCCTTGTTGAGGAGCTTGGGTCTGAGGCATAGAGTGGTTGAAAGGCCCTTGGGTGAAAGCGGGAAGGCTTACAGCGCGCGAGTGCTGACCACGAGAGTTAAGGTTCGAGGGCGCAAGAAGACCGCCAACAGTGGTTGTTCCTGAGCCACCAGCAGATGTACCATTGATCAGGCTAAAGCTTGAGGTACTCTGGTGAGAGCTGTGCGAGTGGTGAGGCTGAGATGTGTTCAAGTCAGCACCGTAGAAGGCAGCTTGGGGCGACTGGAACGACTGCTGCTGTTGCTGCTGGTTCTGCTGCTGCTGCTGCATGTTGGCCTCTACCTGTTGCTGTTGAGCCTGTTGTTGCTGGGCCTGGAGATACATCATCAACGGGTTGTTGTTGCTGCTCGCATTCAGAATATTGCCCGAAGCAGGAGCTTGAACAGAGGGAAACTGTCCATTGGTGCTCTGACCAGAGCCAGGAGCGCCAGAGCCAGTGGGTGAGACCGACGCACCAGCACGGCTGGGGTGCAGACCGTTGATGGGTGAAGGCGACTGGAGACCATCACTGCCGGCTTGCTGAGACTGTGATTGCTGGTTGGTCATCTGGCGGGGAGGGTTGCCGCATCGGTCCTTGCCGAAGTTGACCTTGAACCGCTTGTACTCCTCGCGGCCTCGGATGGCCTCGATAGCCTTGATGGCGTTGGCGATGTTGGTGAAGTTGACAAAGGCACAGCTCTTCTCGCGCAGGGTGTTGACCAACTCAATCTCGCCGTACTCGGAGAAATCCTGCCTCAGACGGTCTTCAGTCCAAGACTCGTCGAGGTTACCAACATACACGTTGCGGGAAGCACCGCCGCTGACGGCAAGGGCAATGGCTGGGGGAAGAGCGCCAGAGTGCTTGCCCCATCCAATCTTCAGACGGCGGTTGTGGATCATTAAACCTTGTAGGTTGCTGAGAGCGTAAAAGGACGCTGCAGAAGTGGGATCGATGAATGTAACGAAGCAAATGTGCTTGTCAGGAATGTACCTGATGTGGTGAAGAAGGCCGCCGCGCACGACGTTGCAAATCTCTTCGATGGTGGTCTCCGGGTGGATATTGCCTAGGTAGACAGTTCGGTTACCCAGGTTGTTTACACCACCAGCAGAGGTTGCTACTGCAGCCGCAGCTACGGACTGCTGGGCGAGGGCGTTGGAAATCATATCACGGTCCGCGCCGTTCAAAACGTGTGCATATCCAGGTGCAATGCCCAAGTACTGAGCAGCGTTCTGCTGCTGCGTCTTGGAAACATATGCGCAGCGATCCTTGCCGTAGTATACACGCCTAGGAGCCTGCCACTTGGGCTCCTGGGGAAGCTGGGAAACAGCCTTGATGGCGTTGCCAATCGACAAGAAGTGAACGAAACCAATAGCCTTTTCTCGGACAATCTTGACAGTGTCAATGGGTCCGAACTTACTGAGATCCTCGCGGAGCTCATCCTCGGTAACATCCTCTGGCAAGTTGCCCAAGTAGACGTTACGAGAAGCGCCGGACTGCTGTACTGCCAAGGCCACAGATGTGGGTACCTGCGAAGGCTTTCCCCACCCGATCTTGATGTCCTGACCCCTGATGGAGAGCTTTTTCAAGATGGCATCAGAGTGAAAGTGCGTAGCAGAGCTGCTATCCAAGAACGAGATGAAGGCACAGTTCTTATCAGGAAGAAGCCTGACAGACTCGATCTGGCCACTCCTGACATGACCCAAAATTTCCTCCGCAGATGTCTCTGGGGGAATGTTGCCCAAGTAGACGGTCCTGCTGGTTCCAGAGACTAGGCCAGGGGCAATTGGCATGGAGGAACCGAGGCCACCAAGGCCCTGCGCACCGAAACCAGAAAAGCCTCCAGTGGGAGACTGTGGGCCACCGAAAAAGCCGCTTGTAGGAGAAACCATGTTTTGGTACAGCTGGGGCGAGAGAGGCTGCTGCAGAGGGCTACCAACGTGGTTAGACTGGTGGTTCTGCTGCTGCGATTGGTTCTGGCTCGCGAACTGGGCAAAATTCTGGAATTGTGGGGACGCAAACGCAGAGGGAGAACCGGGCTGGAAAGGGCTGCCGAGAAGCAACTGCGAAGGCAGCAGAGGGGTGAAGTTCATGTCGAAACCGGTTCCGGGAGTCTGCAAATCAGCGCCATTCTGGTTGCCCGGGGCAAGTCTGCCAGTGTTGATGGACATGTTGTTGGCCCTCTCCGGGTGCCTGTCACCGTAGCCGGGCTGGTTGGTAGCAAAGGCACCGTGGGAGAAGCCGTGATGGCCTCCATTGACCTGCCTGGGGAAACCAGTCTGAAGACGGGGACCGCTAGGCGCGGTAGGGGCACCGTCGTGTTGCTGCATATCAAGAAGGTGCGGGGGCAGGCTGAAGCTGTCCCGCGGGTTTTGAGATAGAACCGCCGTGGTGAAGATGTATTACTGCGCCCGGGACTCGTTGGACCGGACGACGAAATATGTATGGCAGAAGGGGAAGGTGCAACCGGTTGCAGGATGGTCGCTAGAGGTGCGAAGTATGATGCTGTATTACAATAAGTAAGAAGCGATCTGGGGGAGCGAGGTTAGTCTGACATGGCGCAGAAGCGAAAGGAGGCGAGGAGACGCACTGGGGAAGGCACAATGGCGGCGAGTGCTGTGGACCAGACCAGGCAAAGACTGGATGGGTTGCAGGAAAGCCGAGTGCACAGGCACAGGTTCGCGGCGGCGGGCGAGCGAGGCGACACGGTCGAGGTAAAGATGGAAGGCCAATGGCAGCAGCGGGGGGGTGAAAGGCAATTAAATGCTGTGGCCGAGAGCTGGCGAAGAAGAAACCCGCGTGGCTTGTGTTGATACGTGCACCAAACGATAGGACAAGGACAAGAAGGAAGGGCAAAGAAGCGCGCCTTGTGCAAGAGCGTAAGAGCGTCGATGCGGGGGAGAAGAGGAGGTAATGAATGAAGGGATCGAAGAAGAGGGATGCGACCTGACACGGTGGGGAGGAGAGAGCAGGAGGAGGTCGGTGAGAAATGCTCACTAGCAGGGTCCATTAGGAGGCAGGCGCAAATGAGGCCTCCAAAAGCGGACGGCTAGCGCTCTGCTTATTTTAAACGCGCAGGCCCGCCACTGAATCGGACAATGCCACCCTCGACACCAGGCGCCGCCCTGCCGTGGGGTGGGTGTACGTGTACCAGTGTTTAGTGAATGCGTGTTTGTGTCAATGTCAGTCAGTGCCAGTCGGCCAGTTCAGTTGGCCGCGGGCGTTGGGTGGAATGGCTCGCGTGCCGTCGACGAGGACGTGTGTACCATGTCTCTTGCTCGGAGCGTTTTTGCCTCGAGCAGATGCGGCCAGCGGGTAATTGCAGACGTGCAGCGCTGGTCCCTGACTAGACGGACCACGCTGATACATGCTCTGCAGTAGTAACGGTACTTGGTAGCCAAGTTTCCTACCTAAGTACATACACCACCACTCCACATGGTGCAATGCCGCTGCATCGTGGGTGCGCGCCACACTCATAGTAGATGCTATAGTGCTGCTTTGCCGTGCTATGCCATGCCCTGCCCTGCCATGTTACCCACCGCCAGCGCCAGCGGGTCCAGATCAAATTGCGGCTCCAGTCTCCAGCATACTTTGCCAAACACCTGCAACCCCCTCCCCTTAGTGCCGGGGGGGAACGAACAGGTATGCGAGGCAAGAAACCGCTCACGTGGAGCATTTCGCACCCAGGGGAACAAAGACGGAGCGGAGCCTATGCCGTGTGTCAAACGTCAGACACCATTATGCGAAACTGTCAGCGCCGCCTGCCAGCCACTCTCTCCCCTGGCGCCCGTTCACGTTTGCATTGTGGTCGAATCCGCTTTTGCTTCTTCGCCCGTTTGCCCTCGTCGCGCCAGTCGCCGACGTGGGTGTGTGTAGTTCCAAAACACAGGCACTTGCCCTGCTGCTCTTGTCTTGGTATGCTTGCTCCTACCCCAAGTACTCCAAGTACTCACTTACAACCACCGCCGTTCTACGACCGGGGTTCGCCCGTAAGCGAGCACGTGACTCTGACTACGATCCTCAACTTAATCTGTGCTTTCTGTCCATTGTGCCCTCACCCGCTGTCAGTCTCGCCATGGCAGAGCTGTATCCGTCGCTTGCCCAGTGCGCCGTCGTGGCCACGGCGCTCAAGGTGCTACTGTTTCCTGCATAGTACGTCTGCCGCACCACACACCCAACGCCTCAACCCTCTCCATGCTGACCTTTTTTCGGCAGCAAGTCGACCGACTTTGAGGTCCACCGCAATTGGCTAGCTCTAACCCACTCCCTGCCCATCAAAGAGTGGTACTATGAAGTCAGACTACCATGTCCAATCACACCCATTGCCCCCTCATCAACCTCTAACCGCACAAACAGAAAACTTCGGAATGGACCCTTGACTATCCGCCCTTCTTCGCCTACTTTGAGTGGCTCTTGTCTCAAGCCGCCCCATATGCTGACGCTGGCTTGCTCAACGTGAAAGACCTGGGCTATGACAGCTGGCAGACCATTTACTTCCAGCGCACTACCGTCATCCTCACTGAACTGGTTCTCGTCTACGCTTTGCATCTGTACCGCCATCCCCCCCTGCGTGACACACACCGTGCTAAGTCTGTTTCAGCTATGTGAAGACGTCAAAGTCCAAAGTCACAGCCCATGCTGCTGCTCTCTCAGTTCTCTTGTCTCCAGGACTCTTGATCATCGACCACATCCATTTCCAGTATAATGGCTTTCTCTACGGTATCCTGGTATTGTCAATGGTCCTTGCACGCAACAGCTCTACGCTTCTGCTATCTGGCCTTCTCTTTGCTGCCCTCCTGTGCTTCAAGCACATCTATCTCTATCTCGCCCCGGCCTATTTTGTCTATCTCCTACGTGTTTATTGTCTGGGTAATCACTCATCGTTTCCCTACTTCAACATCCAGTTCTTCAACTGTGTCAAACTAGGAGTCGGCATCATTACGGTATTCGCAGCAGCCTTTGGTCCGTTCGCACTATGGGGTCAGCTGGCGCAAGTAGTCAGTCGCCTGTTCCCCTTCTCCCGCGGATTGTGTCACGCCTACTGGGCGCCAAACGTTTGGGCAATGTATTCCTTTACGGACCGGGTGCTGATCTACTGTAAAAACAATCTCCATCCTTTACTTGACAACACTAACGCTGACAGTGGCACCACGGCTCGGACTGCATGTCGACCAGGAGGCAGTGAATAGCGTAACGCGAGGTCTAGTTGGAGACACCTCCTTTGCTGTGCTGCCCGACATAGTTCCATTGACTTGCTTCCTCCTCACGCTCGGAGCGCAGATAGTATGCACGCTGCCACTCCACAAAGACGACCCAACTAACATCCTTCAGCCTGTTCTTCTCCGACTCCTCTTCAAGCCTACCTGGGAAGCCTTTGTCGGCGCCGTCACGCTCTGTGGCTACGCATCGTTTCTCTTCGGCTGGCACGTCCACGAAAAGGCAATTCTGCTTGTCATTATTCCCTTCAGTCTGATAGCGCTCCAAGATCGCAGATATTATGGGGCTTTTCGGCCCTTGGCTGTTGCCGGTCACGTGTCGTTGTTCCCGCTACTGTTCACTGCAGCCGAGTTTCCCGTCAAGACGGTTTATACCATCTTTTGGCTTGTCTTATTTCTGATTGCCTTTGACCGGCTAGCTCCAGCGTAGGCAACCCCTGATATTTTCCAAGTAGACGCTAACCTGTTAGATCACCCAAACCTCGCATATTTCTGCTCGATCGGTTCTCTTTGCTCTACATAACGCTTTCGATACCTTTGATTGCGTATTGCTCACTTGTTCACGGCCTTGTATTCGGGTCCCGTTATGAGTTCCTACCGCTCATGTTTACGAGCTCTTACTCTGCCATCGGTGTAGTTGGTAGCTGGGTTGGCTTCTTGGTAGTGTACTTTGACTTATAAGCCGAAATCCATATAGGCTATTTTTATATTGTTAATCGTGCTCTTTGCCGCCCATTTTCTGTGTCAGTCACCGATATCATTCAAGTAACTTTGTCTAGTCGACATGCCAGCTCGTTTTCATTCCAACATATACCACATCAAGTCAGATAAGCCTGCAGGAAACAAGGTTTTTGGAGGATTAGCTTCCGAGAGGTGTCCACTTCGACATTCTAAGCGCTCAACAGCTTCAAATATTATACTTGGTGAGCAGGAGGAGACAAACGTACATGTCAAGGGCAAAGTAGGGTAGGGCATCCCGTCAAGTCATTTTGAGATTGCGCTGTCTTTCAGAATATACGCCTCTCTGGTTGTACGTGGTTCAGTAAGGCCGTGTGTGACTAGAGGCGGGTATAACGATGGCGTGTCCCAGCAAGTGGGTCAGCCTGCCCAAGGGTTTGCTTAAGGTGGCTCGCGGCATGGAGCATCTCCATGGCCGGCCTTCACTGCCACTTGATAATGAGAAATTCTTTGGCGTGCCATTATAAATGGGCGCATGTATGCTGCAGTCTGGTTGTCCTCGTTTTGACGACGAGAATGAGTCCAAATACGTCGATATCGTGATGGTGGTGGGGTGCGTAGCTTCGGGGCGTAGGTGGTAGGGTGCGAAGACGGTCCTTACCGCATCTAGTATGGCACCTCGCGCCAAGGGACTATGGGCTTCTCCTACTACCTTCCACTCACTTTTGTTCCCATTGACTGCCCTCCGACTGCTGCTGTCCACCCTCTCGCCCGCCTGACCAACAATCGCGCCCCAACCTCTTGCCGGCAGCCTCGAACCTCTCAGACGCGCTTTCGGAACTGGAAGACGCGTCTCGGAACGCTTTTCGGACCACCGAAGAGTGCGACAGCAATTTGTGAACATCGTTTTCTGACGCGTGAAAAGCACAGAGTCGCACAGTCGCTCGTGGAGGGGCGATTGCTTCCACTTCTTTGTACATTGTACCCCGCAAAGCACAACCTACGCGCTCCGACCATCGCGACGCTTCCGAAGTTTGCGACGCGGTACACTAGAGGCCGAGAGCCCTACATGAGCTGTTGCTCACTTCAAGATGGTACATACTAGGTCGCAGCATACAAACGAACATCTGCTGAGAATTGTTTAGGTTCTCTTCAAGCGCAAACCCGTCAAGCTTGAACCCCGGCCCAAAAATCTCGACGATAATGCCGAAGTGCGTCACATAACTGGATGAAGCCCAAGAGCATACATGCTAAGACTATTGGTTAGGTGTGGCATATCGAGCAGACTGGAGAGGTTTTTGTCGACTATGAGCGCTACCTCGAACGGTAAGAAATTCACGGAAATGACGTCAGGCACAAGGACGTTACTAACACAATCTAGGCTGGACTTCTACCAACAGGCAAGAGAACCACAGTTCCAACAATTGGGCGCAAAACAGCTAATCGGATTGTAGCGAAGCTTCACATGCCAGGCGACTGGGCATTCCGGTTACACTTATTTCGAGGCCCAAGAGAGCGAGGTAGGCTCCACGTCAATAATCGTCAAGGCCGACGAGGAGGTAACATCCGTGCAGACGGAAGCTTCCAAAGAGATCAATAGCATCTTCCCTGATAGCTTGAAGTCTCCTGTTCTTCACTATGTCCAGTTTCAGGATCACGAGCGCATAGACGACCTAGGTAAGTTCAGGCTCCATATTTGCAGGTGATATTTCGCTAACAAACCTTGAAGTAAATGACGTTTACGATGTAAGCTGCTTGCATCTCCAAACAAGCAACGGAGACTGTGATACTGATTCATTTTTGTAGCATTTCAAGGAGCAATTCATGCTGCATGACCGTGTATCTATCGAGGGAGATAATCCACGCCGATTTGGTACAATCACTCAGATTACAGATAACAGTCGAATGCACAGTATGTTCACTGGCCAATCGATGGACGATAACATCCGGACGTACACTTACGTAATCACCATGGAAGACACTGGGGAAAACGTGACAAAGTACAAAGCTTCAGACCTCCACCGAGACAAGAAAACTTTCTCAAAGCTTCTTCTAAAGGCCTTTCTTCGTAATGCCCTCAAACGTGAGGACTGGCTCAAAGCCCCATGGATGGTCAAAGACAGTTTAGCCAAGCGCTATGATATTCCAACCAAGATCCCCGATAATAAGACACGGGAGGCTATAATCGCTGCTAGAAAGGCTGCTCACGGCATACCTAACGGCGCCACACAGGCGGTTCAACAGCCGTACCCACCGCACGTATCAAACGGTCACAGTTCGCACATAAATGGCCAACGGCCACCTCTTCCTCCCGGACCAGGCCAGCCCACATTCGTCAACTTCTCTTCAAATGCACCTCCCTACCCCCAACAAAATCTGCCCCATCCTTTTGTGGCTCTGAATGGCCCTCCACCGCAGTACTTGTTCAATGCGCCGCCGATGTACAATAACGGGCCACAGCCTATCCAGACCTTTGGACAGCCACAGCAGGTATTATCCAATCTCCCGGCGCATCTAACTCCCCATCTGATGCAGATGCCTCCACAGGGAAATGGTCATCCAGTCAATTTTCCATTTCAAACCACATTTCCTCATCAACAGGCCCCCAGACCCTCGACTGTTGCACAGCCGCAACAAGCACCTCCACCAGCTCGCCCTGTCGAATACATCAAGTACCCATGCGAAGATCTCGAAATCAAGCATCCCCGTCTTCAAGTAAACAGGCCACCTTTGAAGTTCTTCTCTGATGATGTACCCGATGGAGTCGAGCCTCCACCTGAGGAAAAGAAGACGGGTATTCTGATGAAGAGCATTGGCCCATTGCTATGCATTTGGGAAACGCTCAACGTCCATGACACAGTCTACATGCTCGACTCTTTCACGTTCGACGACTTCGTCGATGCCATGCGCTTTTCACACGAAACAGTTGAGTGTGAACTGTTTGTTGAGATGCACTGTGCTATATTGAAGCAAATCATTAGCGAGTCAGGTAAAATTCAGAGTTCCTTGCCAAACATGGATGACGACTCGTCGGATGAGGAGTCCAGCAGCGAGTCAACCCCGACTCCTGAGCCTGAGCCACCAGTTAGGACTACCCGCAGCAGCTTGAGGAAGTCGGGTGCCGCACAGCTACTTGCAAAACAACGCACGCCCACACCCGAACCACCGAAGGAGATTCATAAGGCTGCAGAATTTGTCGCAGAATTTGACTGGATCGAACAGTGCAAGGTGCGCAACTTCACCGAGGGCGGATGGCAGTCCATCATCGTAGCCTTACTCCATCGTCTTTCGTTTGACCCTGCCAGGAAGGAGGCTTGTGATGAGATTCTTGCGCAATTGGTCCCGCCAGAGGAGGAAGAACCCACTACCCTCACCATTGCCGAGAATTACAACAACCTGGATGTCAATCTCCGCATCTCGGCACTTGAGATGCTTCTCAGCTTGACTGTTGGCACCGAGAACTTCCGAGATCAACTCACTGCCGCCGCTCAGGAGATGACTCGTCTGCGGAAAGAGAAGATTGAGTATCAGCGCAAGAGGAAGGAACTAGCCGATGAGCTCTGCAAGCTGGACTTGGAGCGAAAGATCCATCTGCCTGATAACACTCCCGCATCGCCTACTGATGCCAAGGCGAGCGAAGAAGCAGACGTATCCATGGTCAGTGCTAATGAGGACACCAAAGACGCGGTTGCTGCCGAAACCAACGATGAAGATGATACCACTGCTTCCAAAACAAGAACTCGTCCATCAAACAAGAACAAGCGCAAGGCTGCCGCCGAAGATGCCCGCAAAGAGAAGGTGAAGAAGGCAAAGGCCGAGGCCGAGAGGAACAAGAAACAAAAGGAATGGGAAAAGCTTCTAGCGGCGATCGAGAGAAAGAAGGATGAACTCAAGGACTGCGAGGCCAACATCAACGAACTTGATGATGACCTCCGTGAGACCTTGGTGCACCGCAGCAAGATTCTTGGCAAGGATCGATTCCTCAACAAGTACTACTGGTTTGAACACAATGGCATGCCGTTTGGTGGTGTCCCGAACAGTTCTACTGCTGAGTATGGCTACGCCAATGGGCGAATCTGGGTACAGGGTCCTAGCGAGTATGAACTGGGTCCGAATCTGGAGGAGCCTGCCCTCACTCAAGACATGGAGCGTTTCGGTTACACTGTCCCTCAGCGCAAAGAGCGCGAGGAAGGTTCTACGCATCTCTCAACGGCTACTGAGTGGGGATACTACGATGACCCCGAAGACATTGACAAGCTGTTAGCCTGGCTAGATGAGCGCGGATTACGGGAACGTGCGCTGCGTAAAGAGCTGCAGGCTTTCCGTGATCGCATTGCAAAGTACATGCTGAAGATGCAGCAACATCTACAAGAATCAAACAAGCCTGAGGAGGAGGAAGAAGAGGACGAAAACAAGCCCCGGGTGTCGACGCGAAACAAGACCCAGGCCGACGAGGCCCCCAAGGATCGTTGTCTCCACTGGACCAACAGCATCATGCGCGACGAGTTTGGTTACAACCACTTCGAGGAGTATGAGCCACCTAAGAAGGGCAAAGCGAAGACTGCAAAAGCGAACAAGGCTAAGGGCCGTGGACGCTAATGTCTAGGTGCAACAAGCATACGCAAGAAGTTGAACATGGTGAAAAAAAAACCCCGTGAACTTGCTCCAAAACCATAGCGGCAAGATCTACACATTCTTGCAGGTCTTTCATCACGATCAAGCCCGAAAGCGCCACATTGGAAGGTTGAAATACCTGCGTATATTTACGAATGACGAAACAGCATATTCTGGCGAATTTCGGAGCGTTGATACCAAGAGCAATGACGCTCAGAGTACGGTACATGCATTTCAAGGCGTTTGATAGGATATGGCATGGCGCTGGAGTGGTCGACTGGAAGTTTCGGCCTCGATTCACTGGGTATGCCATGGTATGCATTGGGTGGTTATCTTGGAATTGCGCTTTCTGTCCTGACTTGACAGTACTATATGCAGCTATATGGTGTTTTATCACTGCAACAAGCGGCCGAACAATGTACTTTTGTGAGACAAAGAAAACTATTCACTTTTCAACTGTGCGTGCAATACTCGGTGTCATGCTGAAGGCTGTTTGGTGATTGATCCTAGAGCGCAATCATGGCGCGCGCATGTGATGTATCGACCGGTTTGGACTAGCGCGTCATCGCCGGGCGACAACCGATCCGAGGCTTTCAACAACACGCGCGTCTATCCCCATCTGGATTCATTCCTTGCAAGCAACCGGGCATCGGCAATATTGATATCACGTTCCGGGCGACCTTGGGAACCTCTCAGAAGCCCAGTAAAGGGCACCGCCGACATTAAGCAGCCGTGACCATGGCCGCGAATGGGGCGCGAAAGGGTGAGCTCACGCCGCAGTGTCCAAACCCCACACGCGTGCTGGCACTAATGCGCTATAGAAACTCCTACAAATTCGGAGGGAGCCACAGGCCTGCTAGACAAGAGTCTGGTCAAAGGCGTCGTAAAGTCGGAAAAGTCGAAAATCAAGTTGAGGATCAAGAAGCCGGTGCCTAAACCATCGCTACCGGGCAACTGGAAAGAAAGCGATGCGACAAGTATGCCAAAATCTATGTGCAGCGCACCATGTGCATGCATATAGTCTATACTATGCTAATGTAAGGTTAGATATTGAGAACAAAGCCCCCGCATCGTCGACGACTTCGCCTGTGATCAACCCTCTCGACGAGAAGACAATCGCTGGCTTTCCTAGCGGCCGCCCGTTAGATGACAAGGTAGATACGGTACAATGCAAGCACTGTCGTCGGCCAGTGCTTCGCGCATCGTCAGCAACACATATCCGCGAATGTCTCCACAAGAAGCAAGAGAAGCTCAAGAAGAAGAAAGAAGCCAAGGAGGCCAAAGATGCTGCGCTCAGAAAGGAGAAAGGCGAAGATGACGAAGGTGGTAAGTCACGAAAGTCGGCCATCAAAGGCGCTTCTATGGATGGGGACGGCGCAAAGAAGGGCAAGAAGCGGAAGCTTGATGGGGATGCAGAGAAGGCACCCAATGCAAAGAAGAAGAAGAAGGACGAACCCAAGCAAAAGGGCGCGAAACCCAAAGGGCCAGTCGATGTCGAGAGGCAATGTGGTGTGTCTCTACCAAACGGTGGATACTGCGCCAGGAGTTTGACTTGCAAGAGCCATTCCATGGGTCTCAAAAGGGCTGTCCCGGGACGTAGTCTGCCGTACGATATGTTGTTGGCGCAGTACCAAAAGAAGAACCAGGCCAAGATACAAAGTATGCCGTTTGACAACCAGTGTCGAGAGGAGCACACGCTAACCTTGCTTCAGGATCACTCATTGACGCAAATGCTCCTCTTCCCGAAGATCTCGAGCCCTCGGGTGCTGTTGACTCCGACGAAGAGAAAGATTCGATCATGGCCGCCCTGGGTCGACACCGACCGCGTCCCATGGCAACGTATACTCACACGTCTCAACGATCGAAATACCAATATATACGGATGAAGGGCATGATTCGTTCAGCACTTGGAGCACCGCCTGGTGGAGGAGGTTCCATGTTCTCAGGAGGAGACAACGCGAGTACCGGACGAGGAATGGGACTGGGTATGATGGGCGCACCTCTGAGCGCAACCAACGAACATTTTCCACAGAGCGCGGGCTTTGGGGCGCCGCTGAGTGCTGGACTTGATAGTGGAGCGGGAAGCAGAAGGCAGAGTACTATTAGTTCAGGTGGCCCTCGACAGTTGTTGCCCGGACACTTGCAGAAAGTGTCATGAGAGCAGCGTGCACATGATGACGGGCAAGGGGATTGATATTGGTATTGGGCATGGCGTAAAGCCCGGGTCTTGGCGTTATGATACCCGTGCAGGAACACAATGAGGTTTTTTATGCCGGTGTCTGGGTATCCAGATACTGGCTTTTCATGTTTAAGTAACGATTCAAAAACTAGCGACTCCTAGTGTGTGATGCCGAATGCGCAGAGCTTCTCCGGTTGAGAATCACGCAAATGTGTTGCGGTGAGGTGCTGTACGAAGCAAAAGCATCGAGTCCGAAGCCAAGGATTGAGCAAAGGCGGTGGACAAGGTGGCGGGGTCCATTGCGGCACTCCAAGCTCGGAGGCGTGTCCAGCCATGTTACGTGGGATGGCGGGGCTCAACATGGCTTCGAGCGTATCCATTCCCCCCCTCCCCGATTCCGCTTCCTCCAATTGCACCCTACAATTTCTTCTTCTTCAGTCCCCATCAACCCCGATTGAGCTTGAACGCTTGTTGAATAATCCTTACAAGCCATTGGCGGACTTGACCGTGGACGGTGCATGATAACACAGTCTCGGTAAGCTGAGCTCTCCCCATACTACTTCCAAAAGCAACCTGGGCTGGTGGAGAAAGCAAATCTCGTCTACAAAAAGTGGGATTGCCCGCGGAACATGACGGCCGAGCGGTTCCCTTCAGTCCTAGCATCTCCACAGGCATATCGTCATTGTACCGACACTGACAAGCAACTGAAGCTCCCCACCTATTAGCCTCAACTTTTGTCTCGACACATAACGCCTATTACGATAAATTACGATAAAACCGGTCATACCTATTTCACTTTCACATCTGCAATCATGGTGTTGCTAGGCGCAAAGAAACCCCCTTCCCGCAAGGGTATGTTCCAAACCTGCTACCACAAAGACTGAGGGAATGACAACTGTGCTAGGTTCCATGGCGGACATGCCCCGGGATCTGAAGGAGCAGATTGAGAAGCTGGAGGAGCAGTTTGTCGTCTCCACGGAAAAGCTCAAGCACATCTCGGATCACTTTGTCAATGAGCTCGAGAAGGGACTATCAGAGCAAGGTGGAAGCATTGTGAGTTGCACCTCACTCGCAGCGCTGGCAGCAGAACACTGACACATATAGCCTATGATTCCGACCTGGTGCATGGCCTTTCCCGATGGCAACGAGACCGGAAAATATCTTGCGCTTGACATGGGCGGTACGAACCTACGTGTTTGCGAGGTTACTCTGACGGAAGAGAAGGGAGAGTTTGAGATTATACAATCAAAGTACCGTATGCCCGAGGAGCTGAAGACTGGAACTGCTGATGAGCTATGGGGCTACGTCGCCGACTGCCTCCAGCAATTTATCGAGTACCACCACGAGGGCGAACAGCTCGCCGATCTGCCCCTCGGTTTCACCTTCTCGTACCCTGTCTCGCAAGATGCTATTGATCACGGTGTCCTACAGCGATGGACCAAGGGATTCGATGTACAAGGCGTGGAAGGTGTAGATGTTGTGCCTGGATTCAAGGCAGCTCTGGAGGAACGCGGCGTGCCTATCAAGCTCGCGGCGCTGGTCAACGACACTACTGGTACCATGATTGCCTCAGCGTATACCGATACCAGCATCAAAATTGGTTGCATCTTCGGTACGGGGTGCAACGCTGCCTACATGGAGGAGTGTGGTGCTATTCCCAAGCTGAAGCACATGAACCTGGACCCAAAACTGCCAATGGCTATCAACTGCGAATGGGGCGCCTTTGACAACGAACATCAAGTTCTGCCACGGACAAAGTACGACGTTATAATTGACAAGGAGTCGCCTCGGCCAGGTCAACAGACTTTTGAGAAGATGGTTGCAGGTTTGTACCTTGGCGAGATTTTCCGTCTAGTCCTCTTGGATCTTCACAAGGGTACAGAATGCTCCATGTTCCAAGGCCAGAACGCCAGCAAACTCGACAAGCCTTACTCTCTTGATGCTGGTTTTCTCTCCCAGATCGAAGAAGACCGCTTCGAGAATTTGCAAGATACGGCCGATCTATTCCAGGAGACACTTGGTATCAGCTGCACTAAGCCTGAACTCGAACTAATCCGCCGACTTGCTGAGCTTATTGGTACCCGCGCTGCTCGTCTGACTGCCTGCGGTGTCTCTGCTATCTGCAAGCACAAGAAATGGAGCGAGGTGCATGTTGGTGCTGACGGTTCCGTATTCAGCAAATACCCTCACTTCAAGATCCGTCAAGCTCAGGCACTGAAGGAAATCATGGACTGGCCAGCCAAGTATGGAAAGGGCAAGAACGATCCTATTGAGGTGCTACCTGCCGAGGACGGTTCCGGTGTTGGTGCTGCGCTCATTGCTGCGCTTACAGTCAAACGTGCGCAACAAGGACAGCTGGCTGGTATCAGGGACCAGGATGCGCTGCTTGCTATGGGAAAGACCAACAAGAAGTAGACCCTGGGTCCAAGAGTGAATTATTTTCAGGCAGTATGTATAGAAGGGATACAAACAAGTAAGATATATCCAATGTTTACCATGTCCGCATACCATCAAAGTACCCTCTAGCACTTCCAACTGAGTTGCAATCATCTCGAAATTGCTACCCCACCACTGCTGCCTGTCGGCTTTGTGATGGTATCGAGCGTTGACTACTTCCAGCTTGTATACAAACGATGTGGTTCATCTCAGCTCCGACTTCAATACTCCACATTTCAAGCTTTTCTAAAAGACAGGCTATGCGTTTAGTTCCCAGGCAGGTGACTGGATAGCACCCTTGTATCCTTGTACCTCCACATCTCCTTCTCCGCCGGCCAAGGCTAGGCTCTCCAGCTACGCTAATGGGCCCACTTTGCGCTTGACCCCCTACCACAACGTTGCCTGAGGGAACTGACTGCATGCTATGCAGGTCAGCAAATGTATCTGGTCATTGGAGATTGAGCAATTATCTTTGTTGAATTCGCCAATTGGGATGATATCTGACAAGCTGTTTTGAACCGGGCCGTTTCTGGCGGGCGACAAGAGCCGGGCCTTCCGAAGATCAGAGGGACGGGATACGGTATTCAAATACTTTCTCAAGGCCATCACCATGACATTACAAGCTTAATCATCAACATACGATCTGTCCAGGAAACCTCGAGTCAAAATGGGTAACCAATTGAGCCAGATGTTCCCCCCAGCACCTACCTTCACTGAAGACTCGCTGCCCGACCTTAAAGACAAAGTATTCATCGTGACTGGCGCCTCCGCCGGCATAGGCAAAGAACTAGCGCGCCTCCTTTACTCGCGCAATGGTACCGTATACGCTGCCGCGCGCTCAACGAAGAAAACAACAGCAGCGCTCGCGTGGATCAAAGAACAGCATCCATCCTCCAAAGGCAAACTAACCCATCTGCACCTTGACCTCAACGACCTCGAAGGCATAAAACCCTCCGTTGAAAATTTCCTTGCTCAAGAATCCCGTCTAGACGTCCTCATCAACAACGCAGGCGTCTTTATGACCCCGCTAGGCCCAAAAACGAAACAGGGTTACGAAATCCAGCTCGGGACTAATTGCATTGCCCCGTTTCTCTTCACAAAACTGCTTACTCCGCTGCTGGTTGCGACGGCAAAGAAAGAGCCAGCGGGGAGCGTGAGGGTGGCATGGGTGTCGAGTTCGGCGGCAGATGTAAGTGCGCCAAAGGGAGGGGTGGATATGCAGAATTTGGGCTATAACAAGAATACCTCGACGACTGCCAAGTATGCGGTTAGTAAAGGGGGGAACATTTTGCACGCCATCGAGTTTCGGAGAAGGTATGGGGGTGAAGGTGTGGTCAGTATTGTAAGTTTTTTCTTTTCCATTTTTTTTCTTCTTACCTCCATGGATTGTATCTTTCATGTTTGCCTTTGATCCAGATCGATTCCATACATGTGTGTGTATTTTTTTCTTCTTCTTTTCCTTTTCACTGACATTTCTCCCCCTTTACTCAGCCACTCAATCCTGGGAATCTCAAGACGGATCTTGCCAATCACATACCTATATGGCAGAGGTTGATTGTCAAGCTCATAACGCATCCGGTTATAAACGGTGCGTATACGGAACTTTTTGCGAGTTTGGCGCCTGAAGCTGCGAAGCTGAAGGAGAGCGAGTGGGTTGTGCCCTGGGGGCGCATAATGCCGTTGAGACAGGATTTTTATTCCGAGGAAGGGAAGGAAAATGGAAAGGCGTTTTGGGAGTGGTGTGAGCAGCAGGTTGAGCGGTATACTTGAAAGTTGAAGAATTGAGGCCAAATGTTGTGAGGATAAGATTTGAGCGCTTTTTGTTTGTTTGTTTTTTTGCTCAAGTTGTAGTATGAAGTTGGATGCGACAAGTATCTATATCATGACTGTTAGCATATTATACACATGCCTAGCTCTGCCAAGGACTTCTCATACGAACCCATACATTATTGCGGAGCGAGAAAGGTAGTTTCGCACTCATTTCCCCTACTCCAGATCATCTAGCTAGAAAAAAATATCCCCTTTTTTTTTCTTTCTTTCTTCATAGCTCGCCTCTTACCTCTACCACTCCATCCACCATCAGCGACAATAATCCCTCTCACACTTTCATCTTCAATCCCTACATAACCACAAACGTCACTTAGTAAATCAAATCACAAAAACACAGAGGTCGGTTTTTCTTTTTACATCAAAGATGGAAAATAGGGAAACTACATAGCCACATGTGCCTGATTATTGGACGATTCGAAAAGAGAGGTAGATTTCACGTGTTGCCGCATGTGTCTGGATTGTTCGATTCTAGTTCGATACATGAGTGTTTATGGGAGTGTTGAGTGGTGTGGTGGGTAAGTTTGTGAGGGTTGGGATGGTGTGGTTCATTTTGCTGTTTTTTTTCCTATGGCTGAGTAAGATCGGGCTGGGAGTGGTGGAGATGGATGGCAAGGAGAACAGGACGAGCAGCGCATTCGTATCCTGTTTTCTTTTTCTTTTTTTTTTTGAACAGCTTTCTTGGGTGAACAGATAAATTGGACTTGAGTTTTGGAAAGCTTAAATGTGATGAACATTGATAAAACTTTGATAGCGAAGTGTATTCCGTTGCTACCTGAGATGCCGGAGGGTTGGGCAATTTGTTATCGAGTAGAAGATTTCAATGTACACAGTTTTATAAATTTAACCAGCTAGTATGTACGAAGAAAAAACGCGGTAATGTCTTCGATCAATGGCAGGCATGCGTAAACCCGTTGCCATCGGGCTTATATCGTGTGACGGTAGTACCAGTGCACACCATCAAGACACCGTGAGGGAACTACGAATTTCGGCAGCAAGTGTAGCATTCCTATACGGCATGTTAGTTTATTTTGAACCCGTTTACCATGCGCTTGGGTTTGAAAGGTTTCTCTCTGTGGTCACCCGGTCTACTCTCAAACCCACGTTGTTTGCGCGTTCAACGTAGTCTCTCCGCATGGAATGTAGTAATACTTACACCAAGCTGTTGGACGAACTGCCACAATGTTAGCTTCTGGAAAAAAATAGTGTGCATGTACGGAACACAAAGCATGTAAGAAGAAGAGGCGAAAATCTCAAAGAAAAGAAAAAAAGTTTGACTTACTTCACCATCACTGCACGACAATGAAGGCCCAGCACACATCCTGCTACAAGCGGCGGCTTTCTGTCCACTACCTTGAGCTGGAAGGTGCGCAGTCGCAAACGCAACAAGCGCAGTAATCGTGACGAAAGTGAAGTACTTCATCTTGTTTTCTTTGCGAGAGTCGGGTATATCTTGGCGAAATGAGGAAAGAGAAGCGAAAAGGCAAAAGTATAAAAGTACGATGGACGAAAGGTAGACATTTAAACCCTTGTGTTAGAGTTTGGAGTTTCCATACATAGTGGTACATCTCTGGATTTAGGGTTAGGGCTTACGTGATGTTGAAATTGAAACCAGGGTTGCAAAAGTGGCTGTGCGTCTTTCCAAGCTTTTTAACCACCCCTTTCTGGTTGTGTATGTAAGTATACGTGCTTGGCTTTGTTTCAAGATTGGATATGAAGGTGATCCCACCAGTGATTGCATTGTTATATATATGTGTGTGTCCGTTCAACTTGTGCAAGCCCTAGTGCGTCATGTTTTCACATGACCGCCGTACATAATGTTAATTGTACTCACCTTCACCTTCACCGAGATCGATACACAGCGTGTACGCACTTACTCCAGATTGATTGCGAGAAAGAAAGAAAGATAGAAAGAAAGAGTGAAAGGGTGCGAAGGGCAGTGCGCCTGTGTAAGTATCGATTCTAAGACCAGCACAACATCTTAAATTGTACACTCCGCAACGATCCGGGGGGAAGCGGGCCATCTCGTATATTTTGTGTAGAAGTGATACACGGAGAAATATGGTGGAAGATTACCGGAATTTATGGAATAGCCGTCGACTAGACCATTTCCAACTCTATCTTGAACCTGGCAAAATCTATAAAGGTCCGCAAGTGTATACTTCTAACATACCACCCAATTTAGAAGATAGCAACAGCGTTTGGTGGACTTGCTACACCACCCGGTACCTGTAATGAATTATGATTAGCTTTGCGTCGTGTACCACCAAGTAGTATTTCCTTCTTTTGTGCCTTCCATCTCTCCTGTGAGTACACTCACGTGACCTCTAAGGCTTGGAAGAACCAGGAAGAAGAGATGGTCCAACATACCTTGAGCGGCACACTGCTCACAAAGCATGTGTTTCTTCCCAATTCTGCGCTCTTACTACACAGTGCCTCCAAGTCCCACATTTCACCAATCATAACCCCCCAACCACCAAGTAACCATTGATGCAACAACCCACCACCTTGCATCTCTTCTTCCCAAGACTCGTTTGCCCATATGCCGCCAGGGGCGTTGTGGGGACCTACTAAAGGTGACATTTCGAAAGAAGGGGCATCAGAAGCTATAATTCGGTTAGGAGACAATTAACACAGAGAACTTTTGATATGAGAAATGGAGACGACATGGACTAGGTTGAACAGAGCAGAAAGTATAGACTGAGAAAGATCTTACCAACAGCCGCGAATCCACTTTCCCAAATCCACTGTAAACTCTGCTTACCGGACTGGACACCAAGGAACGTCGGTGGCTTGTCCTTGATCGCTTTTCTATCTGCTTCACTGAGCTTGTTGTAATCCCGAGTGAAGCCTGTTCTCAGCAATAACAGATCGCCTTCTCTTGGCTGAACGCCTACATCCTTCAACATGTCCCTCAGCACATCTGCAGTGATGCTGTTTGCCTCCAACGAGTTTACTTGCTTTTCGCCTTTCTTCTCGAGATAACGCGGATAATCTAAGATAATACCTCTGGTCGTGATGCCGCCGGAGTTGGCTACACGGTCGATACCAATGACTTGCGATGATTCAATGTCTTGCTGTGAGCGTCCGCCGTAGTATTTTTTCGCGCTTTGGTATCCGTAATGTCTAAAACCATCCCACTGGCTGCTTCCCTGCGTATTGAAATCCACATGATCGTCATTTACTGTTCGTCCCGTCCCGTCTGGATGCTCCTTATTTTTCATGGTCCAGGAGAATGATGGCCGGTTGAAGGACGGGTGAGATGGCAGATTAAGATACCAGTCCAGAGATACACGGTCGCCAGTTTGGATTTCTTGTGCAGCGGCTTTGACAACAGAGGGAGTGATCATATTGAGGGCACCAAGTTCATCATTGGCACCGTAGAGACCCCATGCGTTTCCTGGAGGACCGCTCTTGTCAAGCGGAAGCTCTGTGAACGGAGGGCGAGGTGGTGGTGCCATTGAATATCTTGAATGCTGTCCTTGGTCTCTGTGATATCTAGTCCGGGTAGTACTACTCGAAAACACTGGTGATTCGAGTTCTGCATTCGAGTAATGGAACTAGGCGGAGCACGATACTTTATGTGTCTAAGTCCGAGGCATGGGCAAAGTGACGTATAGTGGGGTAAAGGGCGGGGTAGCTTCTATTCCCGTTGCTACTCGTTACTGAGCCGATATTGGTGTAGTGCGGAGATAACAAATACTGTTCGGAAAAGCAAGCGCCAAATATCTTGAATTGATACTGTCTTTGGCAGGCGCGGAAGAAACTCTCGCAATACCCGTGCACAAATTTGCTATAGTGTATGCACTTTCGACATGGCTGCGATTTATCTACTCAACCTATAACATCGGCGCTCTTAAAAGTCGGGACCCATCCCTACACCGATCTCTCTTGAGCCAGTGTTCTTCAAATGGGCACCGCTACCCTTGAACAGGCTTTGCCAGATGAAGGCTTCACTCAACAACAATTCTATGTCTTTTTCGGTCCATTGCCGAGTAGGTAATGATTGCAAAAACATCATGATCTCTTGGAAATCCATCTTGCGAAGTTGATCCGACCATTTTACAAGAAAGGCGGCACAAACGTAAAGATGAAAAGACGAAAACCCATCTTCCTCGGCCTAACACACGTCAGTCATTTGTCTGTATTTCAGTCAACAATACATACCAGATAGGTATCCCACATCCGTATTGTGTTCTTCACGGATATCTCACGCATCAAAAGGCAGTTCATCCAACGGAAGCTGAATTGTATGAACTCGACACCCTCATTTTGGAGGTGCTTTGCTAGCCCATCATCGATGCGTGTGGTGAGATCTCTCAGGCTTGACACTTGCCTCTGGATCCCCGGTTGGTGGGCGATGTAGTTGTCCTGTATCCCATCAAGCAGCTTAGTCAAACACCAGAATGAATCAGCTTCTACAGCGTCAAGAACCTGCTTAGGTAGCTGCCCAGGATCCATACCAGACTCAATATCGGGGTCTGAGATGTAGGCGCCCAGGAAGACCTGCCAGAATGGGGTTACCAAGTCGTTGATGCCCTGTACGTAGCCCGAGGCGGGGTGCCGTATGGCCCAAACGTATAGTATGCGTTCGAGCGACCGCTGCGTCGCTTCGTAGCTATAGAGTTCTAGGTGGGGGTTTGTCCGAGGCACGTCGATGCTGATTTGATGCCATATCGCTTCATCCAGGCCACGCCCACGCCCTCGGTTTGTTGCAGGATAAGAGGCGCCCCCAGCCATGCCAGAGGCGACAGCGCCTGCACTACCAGAAGTCCCTCGCTCGAAAGCCTGCCGCACACCCTCGAGGTATTCCTTTCGTTTGCGCTCCAGTGTCGCAACCCTCCTTTCACTACTGGTGGGGAGGTATCCCAACAAGACTTGCCATGTCATGGCGCGTACTTCAGATGGCACACCCGACCATGCTGAGTCGCGCAAATCGGAAAGCGAGATGGTGCTGGCTTGAAGTATCCGCTTAAATTTGTTGATTCTTGTTGTTCGGGCCGAGTGCTCCTCAATTTGCTTTGCTGACGCATTCGGGTCTACGGGGGGATGTGCGATGAGATGTAGAGAATTTGCGGGGTCGCGCAGGATTTCTTGGTATTGCGGTCGTAGTATCTTTCCTTCAATCTTCTTGGCGGTTGGGTAGTTGGGTATGCCTCGCTCTTCGGCTATGTCACCACTGTCTATTGCCCGCCATGCAGTCGAACCCTGACTTTCCCTGCGAGCGGTGCCGCCTGGGTCCTTTGGCTTTGTCGGCTGTTTGCGACGGCCCTTTCTCCGCATATTTGCAATGCTCGGTAGGCCAAATTCGTCTTCATCGTCCTCAAACATGTTGTCGGGGTCATCTGGGTCATCGCCATGGTTCCAGTCCTGCTGTGTGTCGTTGAGAAAGTGGCTATATGTTGGGCGCGAACGGGGCGATGTGGTCTTGCTTGACCGGCCTGGGGCAATGCTCGACTCGCGACTATGCGTAGCCGATGGCGGGGTGCGAGGCCGTGACGTCGACCCAGAGACGCTCCTTTGACGGTCAGTCTAGGCGCCATGTGTGAATGTGGTACCAACAAAACATACAGTGAGCTGAAGTTGAGTATGTCGGCATGGGAGTATGATGCGCCGATAACCTTCTTGCCTGTGGGTGAGGTAGCGGTATTGGATGTCGTGCGCCAAAAGGGCGAGGCAGAACTGCGCAATCAATGTCAATATCGGCGGTGTGGGTGCGGCTCGGGCATAGCAACGTACGAGGAGCGGTCTGTGTGTAGGGAAGCGATGTGTTAGCTACCCCGGGTATCGTGATGTATGTATGCTTGGTGGTTTGGATGGACACGAACCGACCTGCACCATTTCCTGGCGACGTGTCAGAAAATACTCGGCATTTGCGCATACACGAGCGAAGAATCACGAACCTGCTGCTGTTTTTTGGAAGCCATGGTGGAATCGAATGCGTCTCTTGAAATCGTGTCGCGACAACGCCCCGCTGCGAGGCCCCGAGCTCCAAGTTGCCCGACCACGGCGCTGCCGCTCGTGCTTTCCATCCATCGCGCCTGTCACGCCAAGCTCCGCCCACACTAGCGCGACTGCCCGTTGCTTCTCGTCTCCCAACCTCAGGCAGCCTCTTCTTCTCTCACCTTCACCTTTGCCCACCCGCCTTCGATCGCGTCAATCCCCTAATTCTCATACCATCGCCTTACTCTTTCGCGACTGTACAATCTGCCTCTCCGACTGAGTTTTCCAGGTAGCCGAAGCTTTTGATCAGAGCATCGCGCCAGGAGCTCAATAAGGACTGCCATCACCCCAGTCCTTTTGTAACTCTACTTCTTAATCACTTCTAGCCCCCATTTCAGCCGTTGCAATGGCCGACGAGAACTACGAGGACGATATTTTTGACGATCTGTAAGACAATCGACCCGGATGCAATGCGTTCAGCTATTCTGTGACGCCACTCTGCGCAATGCTAACTACTAGCCAGTTATGACGATGAGCCCAGGTCGCAGCAAGCCCCAGCGGCATCTGCACTTGCCCCCAAGGCCGAGCCAGAGCCAGCACCAACCGAATCTGCGAGCGCGCCGCCTCAGGATGCTACCCAGAATCACAGCCAAAATGCTGAAGCATCTTGGCCAGCCCAAAATGCGGCGGGCGAGGACACACAGATGGGCCAATCTGGTTTCAATGCTGGAGGTGAACAGTCCTTTGATAACGCACCTGCGGAAGATGACAACTATGGACCTATAAACGTAAAAGAAGACGGGTAAGTCGTGCATGCTTGATGTCGTATTAATATCCCAGAGGCGCATCACAAGGTAAGGTCACACGTTCGAGATACGATCTCACCCACCTGCCGAACACATACCGTTATAAGGATCAAAAATATAATCGGCCGCATGAAAAGTAGTATTGGGACATCAGACAGCGACAAGATGGTACATCAGTTGCTTGATTTCTCTAGGCGCATGATTATGGAGCATGCCCTGGAGATTATCATGCACTTGCACTACCCAAGAACGCCTTGGGTCGTAACTGGCCAGTCTGGTGTGAAGGCTTAGGATCTTGACAAGATGCGAAGATTTGCAATCTGCGTCGCCCATTTGGCGAGCGTTCTGAATATGACGGGTTGGGCCGTCAAGCTTGGTTGTTGGAAGAAGCTGGAAGACACGGGTCAACGGCTCTGCGATACTCAGAAACAACTATCAACGCGCCTTTCGCGAGGACTCTTGTGGCTTGCCCGAACGTTGGCAGCGCCTCATGTCGATATATACCTAGGTACTTGATAGCGCGTACCAGCAACGCAAGCAGAGGATAGCTACCGAGTTGTAAGAATGTCTTTCTCAGACGTCTGCACTCGAATCCATAGCAAAACACAGACGCTTCATCCGAACCATACTGTGCCTTTGCAGGGCTACTTTTGAACCTCGAAATGTCGATCTTGAGTACGTTGTTTGCGTTGCTAGTCTGTATGATTGGTCTACGCCACAAGATTCGACATGTTGGGATTAGGATGCGGCGTTGGACATGGCTTCGCTTAAGTTCTGTATTCGGTCATCATCACAATCAACATCGGACAGCCAGGGTGCCTGAGTGCAAAGTACCTTAAAATCACCGAGACAATATGTTCTAGGGTACGATGGTACCTCGAACTTATGTCTGAATCATCAACACAAACAGGCAATACATTCAACTTGGCTTCCCACGCCTTCAGGACCGCCAGGGTACATTATAGTCTGGCTATCTCGATATTACTGGACGAACCATACGCCGTATCCGAAACCATGCGCTTCTCCCCGCTTCACCCGCCAAAGACCCTTGTCATACACCTTCCTCTGGACATTGGTTACATGACTGGAACCCAGTGACTTTGCGCATACATCTGGCGATCACTGTCCTATGCCTTCTCGACATTACAGGATATCGGGTTGCTCGGATATCATCTTCACTGTTTACTCATCTCGAATGGCCTTTGGATACCTATTGTCGACAACCTGTGATGCGTCTCAATGCCCCCTTTGTACTCTTGTTTTTATCCACCATGTCAACACTGACGTACTGACACCAACTGTAGCAAGATGTTCATCGGCGGTCTGAACTGGGAGACTACTGAAGGTACGTTTGTTGACTTGAGTTAGGAGCAGTTCCCAGTCTTTCATCTTGGGAGCTGACACTTGTCGGCCTTGTGACCATTGCGACAAGCAACAACACATAATCAGTACTAATATCTGATACACAGATTCTCTCAAGGGCTACTTCTCACAATTTGGTGAGGTCAGCGAGTGTACGGTTATGCGCGACTCTGCTACTGGCCGATCTCGAGGTTTTGGTTTCCTTACCTTCAAGGACCCTAAATGCGTCAATATCGTCATGGTCAAAGAGCACTATCTAGACGGCAAGATTGTATGTCAACCACCAATTCGAATAAAAAATCTTCGCTAACAATGATCAGATTGACCCAAAGCGGGCTATTCCTCGTGAAGAACAAGAACGAACCAGCAAGATCTTTGTCGGCGGTGTCAGCCAAGAAGCAACAGAGGAAGATTTTACAAACTTTTTCAAGCAATTTGGGCGTGTCGTTGATGCCACACTCATGATGGACAAGGAAACGGGCCGCCCTCGTGGCTTCGGTTTCGTTACCTTTGACGGCGATGCGGCAGTAGATGCCACACTACGCGGCCCACTCCAGATTCTCGGCAAGCAAATCGAAGTTAAGCGCGCCCAGCCTCGCGGAAACATGCGCGACGACGATGGAGGTGACGGAAACAAGAAGTTCGGTCGCGGCAACAAGTTCAACAAGTTCAACGATGGCGGAAACGGTGGTCAAGGTGGAGGAAACGGCTATGAGAACGGCGGAGGAAACATGCAAGCACAAGGCAGCAACACTGCCATGTCTCCAGCTATGATGGCCCAGTACTGGCAGCGGATGCAGCAATACTTCCAATCTATGCAACAAACGCTCGCTCAACAACAGGCTGGTGGTGGGATGCCGGGTAACCCTATGGGCGGAATGGGCGGTATGAACCCGATGCAGATGCAGCAGATGCAACAGCAGATGATGAACCAAGGCATGAACCGCGGCACTGGCTCACCAAACCCACAGATGATGGGCGGTCCTGGCGGTATGAACCCAATGCAAATGCAGCAGATGCAAATGCAACAGATGCAACAGATGCAAGGTGGAGGCGGCCCAGGCGGACCCGGAGGCCCAGGCATGATGAATGCTCAAGGCGGACAAAACGCCGGTCCTCGCCCAGCATATACAGCACAAGATCAGCTAGCATTTGAACAGCAAAAATACGAACAACAGCAAGCTCGTCGCCAGCAACAACTCTCTGGCCCCGCGGGCTACGGCGCGGCCCAGGGAGGCGGCCCAGCAAGTTGGGACGGCATGTACGATGACGCACCTCCACCCAACGTCCCCTCCGGACCTAGCGGTGGCCGTGGCGGTGGTGGCTTCAGAAACAACCGGTCTCGCCAGGGATCCAGCCAGCCTCCTTCTGGCGGTGGTCAGGCTCCCATCAATGCACCCACTGGTCCTAAGAACGCTGGTGTCCGCGGCGCCAATTACCGTGGTGGAGGCCACCGTGGAGGCGGCGGCTTCAGACATCAACCATATGGTGGTCGTGGCGGTTAAGCTGTCGTTATTAGTATCGGCGGTCTGCAAGCGAGAGGCTTCACGCAGTGGAGAAAGAGAGAAGTATGTCTCTTGGAATCACAAATTTGAATTGGAAAGGAGAATAAGCAGGAAAGGAACAGGGAAAACTACTTTTCTCACCTCCTTGTCCAACTTCTCCTCACCTAACATAAAAAACTCGGGGACTGTTGCTTGGACGAGAGCCAGGAGAGGATCGAGTTAATACGGCTACTGCTTTTCCTCCACCAAAGTATGCCATACAGTGAGGGAAGAAGTCCTTCCTTCCCACATCCATCATCTCACCTCGAGACGGTTCAAAAGCGCAGAAAAAAAGTTTCAATTCAAAAGGGGACCATTCACTCAATCAAATCTAATGGAGGAGTACGGTATATATGTTAGGGGGCAGAAAAAAAACCAAAAAGAGGAATCAGAAAAATCATAATGGTATGCTTCGGCAGTTCAGGGTCCTTTTTTATCTTCTTCTTCTTCTAAACTGTAAGAGGGGTTGAAATCCTGCGTTCGTCTTTTTTTTTGTATATTAGAATTGCTGGTTTTTACTTCACTAAAAAAATAATGCACGGGATTTTCGTTTGGAGTGACTTTTTGATTAGGGAATGGTGAGCATGAATGTTGGACATTGGGTGTGTTTGAAGACCTGCTGGGTGAGAGATATAAGCAATCAAGACCCATTGGGAGGCATCTCTTCAATGATTCATGGGGCACAATGTCAATGGTGAGAATGCTGATGATACGATATAATAAGTTCATTACGTTACGACATGACATCGTCTCCTATACTCTATAATCTCGTATGAAAGCAGGCCATGAATCCACATCAACCGCAGCCCAATCAGCTCAATCACCCGCAGGTATGCTATAAACCAAAGAAAAAAGCCAATACGCTCAAAATACCAAAACCAGACGCTATGCAATAAAACAAAACAAAAAACAAATCAAGCTCCAAGAACAAACCACCGGAGCGACGCCCATATGGATCTATACGTCGCTGCCGTCTCCTTGCTACCCTTGAACTTGTAGTTCCACTTCCAGCTTGCGTCAGGCCAAGGACCCGCCCACAATTTGATGGAGATTTTGAAACCAATATATCCCTTCGTAATGCATTTCATTAGACATGCAAACATCGCGACGATACCAGCACCGAGGATAGAATAGGCTGGTCCGAAGTCCACGGTATACCATACGTTCTCCCAACTCGCCTAGAAGCCGAGGCAGGTTGGAATATGGAGGAGTACAATTGCCCAGGGCAGTATGCTCGAGATGACAAGGGTCCAAGAACTTGCTGCCAAGGGAGCGGCAGGGACCGCCTCTCCAGCGTTGCCCTGTGGTGCGTTACCCGAGGGTGCTGGCGTGGCTTCGGGGAAGATTGTGCGAATTGTCGTGAAGCCATGGTCGTCGTAGCCGGTTACAGTCTTAGGCCCATTGCCGGAGGAATCCGTAGGCAAAGCTTGCGGCGATGAGATAGAGGAACCTGGAGGGGACATCTACAAAAGTCAGGTCAGTATACTGGTGGCAAAGTGGAGGAACTGCTGAAGAAATGGCTTACTGACAGTGGCTGAGCTGGGTGGAATCACCTTTCCGGTATTGGAAACAGTCCACCCACTCGGAAGGCCAGGATAGTTTGCAAATGTGGGCTGAGGAGTGGGAGTAGCGTTCGGGTCAGGAATCCAGGGGTAAACGCTGGGGCGCTCGGCGTTGGTCTGGTGAGGAGCAAAAGGCAGAGGGGCGCCATTAGCTGTTGCGGTGACTGCGGGTGCGTTTGCAACTGGAGCTTTACCTCCCGCAAAAACGGCACCACCATTGGATCTGATGGATTTCCAAGTACCGGATTGATCACCGTAGATATACTGGGAACCAGTGGAGTAGTCCTGGACCTTGAGGGACTTGACAGTCATGGTGAAAGGTCCCTTGGAGTAGTCGGTAGGACCACGAGCCCAAGAGATAGTTCCGGCAGGGTTCGCTGGGTCACCACCGCTCCAGGAGCCAAACTTGACCTGCATAGGTGTCTGGGGGTACTGGTTGTTGGCGTTGGCGGGTTCAAGAGTGCGCACAGTGTTGCCATCAATCTGCCATACAATTTGCTCTGGTGTCCAGATGATCGTATATGTCTTGAAGTTGGATTGGCTACCCGGGTCTGAATGGAAAGCACCACGGTTATAGTCAGTTGTCTGACCTGGATGGATGTTAGCAAGTAACTTTAAAGGTTGATGTATGCATGGCTCGATAAACTCGATCATATCTTACCTTTTCCAAAATAGTTTGACTGAACCTCATCAGGGTCTGCACCAAGCCATTCCCAGTCAATTTCATCAAGGGTGTCGGATTGCAAGACAAAGCTGCTAACAATGCCCGCGCCCGGTGCAGCCTTGAGTTGAATGTCTACCCTGCCGAACATTATGTACCATAGCGAAGTGAGCTGTGGGGCATCGCCAGCCTTTGAGATGGTAAAGGATACGCCATCGGAGCCATAGGTTGGGTTGCCCTGAGGAGTGAAACTGTCGGACTTTGAGCTGAAGTCAATGTTTACTGTTCTTCCCAACGCGGAGTCTGGAGGGCAGTCGCTTCGTAGGGTCGGGTTACAGTTGGACCATGTTTGTGCTGCAGAGGGAACGTATAGAACAGTTGAGAGCAGAGCTGCGAGGGCCCTTGTTGTAGAACGCATCTTAGTGAAGGTGACGGCCGATAGCGATAGCGGTGTGAGATAGATTGGAAGACGGACGCAGTCAAACGAATGATGGCAAGAGACGCTACAGCGGTCTACGGCGCACTGGCGGGTATGCACGTGAGTAGCGTGAAGGTCAAGTGCGACAGGGTACCTTCTCAGCACTTGAGAGGCGGTCGGGAAGCAGTGTGCAGAGGTGGCAGGCCCTGTGGCCGGCGACCCTGCAGCTTTTGTAGAGTCCCAGCCATCTCTGAGCGGTGACCTACGTAGTGGGCTGCAAGTGAAACTGGGATAGTGCGGTCAGGCTTGCTTGTTGCGATACGGGAGTGGATGGAATTGGGCGAGGTTGGCAAGGCGACGCCGAGGTGGTTGGTAGGCGCACCCAGCCACACCAAACCCCTGCCGAGCACTCGACCGCCAGACGCTGCTGCCAACACGCAATCTTGGTGCGTGTCCAGAGCCCCCGGCCTATGACGAAGCCGGAAACTTATTGAAAGCTGTCAGCGATCGAGTTGGGCTGCGATCCAGGATGCGAGCAATAAGAGCGCGGTCAGCAGGGTGGTGGTTGGTGTGAGAAGAGGAGAACACCCTGGTTCGCATGCGGGCGGGTGTGGCGTCATGCATCTAGACCCCGCAACACCACCACGTTCATCCCACCACGAGTCCTGTCGCTTTTTTTAGGCTTCCTCGCCATCTCCGCATATGTACGACCCGCAGTGGCATCTCCAATAGCATCCGCAGCGGAAACAGACCCTGCATACCCGGCGTTAGGCCCCTCGTCACTCCATCAATATTGAATTGAGTCACACGCATCCGAAGACTTTGGCCATTTTACCACATCTCACCACCACCACCCGGCAAAAGCAACCCCCAAGGAGAAGAAATGTCTCTGACCAACGCCACACCGCTCGAGGTTGCACAGGCAGCTAGACTCGGGTCCCGGAAACTGGCCGTCCTATCTACCGACGAGCGGAATGCCGCCCTGACAGCCATCCACGATGCACTGGCGAATGCCAAGGATGAAGTACTAGCTGCCAATGTTCAGGACCTCGAGGCTGCCAACAAGGCTGCAGCAGGAGGCACGCTCAGCGCGAGCTTGGTAAAGAGGCTGGATCTGGGCAAGCCGGGCAAATATGAGGATATGCTCCAGGGCATACTGGATGTACGAGACTTGGAAGACCCCATCAACAAGACGACTGCGAAGACACTACTTGACGACAATTTGGTCCTGTCGCGAATCACGTGTCCAATTGGCGTACTGCTCATCATCTTCGAAGCACGACCCGAAGTCATTGCCAATATCTCCGCGCTTGCAATAAAATCCGGGAATGCCGCCATTCTCAAAGGTGGTCGCGAATCCAGCAACAGCTTTGCGGCAATTGCGTCCATCATCTCAAAGGCCTTGGCATCAACTGCAGTACCATCAGACTGCCTCCAACTAGTTCAAACCCACGATGTCATTGCCGATCTCCTCAAACAAGATACCTACATTGACCTGTGTATTCCCCGCGGCGGCAATAAACTAGTCCGTTACGTCAAAGACACGACCACAATCCCGGTTCTCGGCCACGCTGACGGTATATGCTCCACCTATCTATGCTCCGACTACCCTGCCGACAAGGCCACCAAGATCATCCTTGATGCAAAGACGAGTTATCCTGCAGGCTGCAATGCACTTGAACAACTCCTTGTAGAGGAAGAAGCCCTCAGCACCAGTCTCCCCGTCGTTGCAGAAGCGCTTCTACAAAAGGGCGTCTCCCTTCGTTGCGACAATGCGTCCCTGATCGCGCTCAAAGGCAAATTGGATCCTCACTCGGCAGCATTGCTACAGGAAGCAGGGCCTGAAGACTACGATACCGAGTTTCTGGACTACATTCTTGCTATCAAGACCGTCGCAAATGTTGAAGAAGCCGTTTCTCACATCAATACACACGGATCTCACCACACCGACGCCATCCTGACTACATCAGAACCCACAGCCAAGTCGTTTCTCGCAGCCGTGGACTCTTCTAGCGTATACTGGAATACGTCTACTCGCATGGCTGATGGGCAGAGATATGGATTCGGGACTGAAGTCGGTATCAGCACGAACAAGATTCACTCGCGAGGGCCTGTCGGGTTAGAAGGCTTGACGATATACAAATGGGTGATTGTAGGCGATGCACAAGTGAGCGCCGAGTACGGTGCCGGAGGCAAGCAATGGAAGCACCAACGCCTACCCGTCGGTGATGAGGAGAGCATTGCGCAAAACGAAGAAGAGAGGGAGGTTTTGAGGAAGTTTAGGGCGAGCAAAGCATGAGATACATGTGGTCAATGCCCTGTTGTACGTATCATGTACACGAATCAAACAGCAATCACGTGATTATATAGTAGCTGCACCATTAAAATTACATACTTACTTACACTCCAAGGCTCTTAGCTCTCCATTATCTCTCTATCCAGATAAAGCAGCGATACCGAAGGATCGACGATCCCGGGCCTCTTTTCCTCAAAAAAAGCCTCATGCTTCCACGTGCACTCTTTGGTTTCCTCACCGCATTCCGCATCCTGCCCTCCAAACCTACCTACGTACCCATGCATATCTCCGAATCCCCACCCTCAATCTCTCTCATTCTACACCATATCAAAACTCGAAACCACCCATTTAACTTCAAACCACATCCAAGAAAACAATCCCATTAAAAGAAAAAAAAAGGCATTTCCATATTAATTAAATCGAGAATAAGGTGAGACCACATGAACATAATGTATAAAAATAAACACCAAACCCCCGAGACTTACGCGTCTTGTCATGTCGCATTGCGCATCTTCTCATTTCCCAAACACATGGGTTTTTTTTCCCCCACATATTTTACACTACCACGTATACATGCAAGCACACGTGCACATGCTTGTACGCGCCATATCAGCTTTCTCTCCTCACCTAGAAGCCAGATAGTACCAGATTTATTAGCAATTTTTTTTCTCCCACGTTTCCTTCATATCGGAACTTTTTTTTTGCCTACTAGTTATTATATCCCCCAGTTTTCAGTTTTTTTTAAAAAAAAACTTTCGTCTCTCAACTTCCACGAAATCACACACTTCGTTTGCTCCTGTTTTTCACTCGATTTCATCACGCAAAACACCCATAACTACCTTTTTTCTTCTTCTCTCCTTCCTTTTAGCGAAGATAGCTAGCAATGGGGGGGGGGGGGTTAATCATCATACAAGTAACTAGTAGTACTATAGATACGCAGACAGGGAAAAGTGCAAAGAAAAAACAAAAAAAACACATGCTATAAATCGGACCGAAAAAATGAAAAAAAACCCCATTCACACCGGGGCGGCGCCGCCGCCGTTGGAAATCATGAAGAGCGGTCATGTTATTTCACTTTTTTCTTTCTTATAATTCTCCCGAATCTACTTACCCAAAGTAAGTTGGGATATGTTGCATGATTCATGGATTTAAACCGGTGGGAGAGAGGTTTTGTTCTAAATTTTTGCGGATGTGATTGCGTCATCGGTATACGTCGTCCAGTCGGGTGGTTATTGTGATGTGCTCTTTTGTTCCTAGTGGGGGAGGGCGGATGGGATAAGGTGAGTGGGGGTTAAATTAAGCGGAGGAATGTTGTAGATCATGGAAATGGAATGTGCATGAATGGATGGGTGGACGCAGGAACGGGGGTTTGCTGGGGTACGAAGCGAGTAGAGAAAGCACTGACAAGACAAGACAAGACAATCACAAGAGACAACAAATCCAAGAAAAAGCGTGACTTGGCAAAAAGGTAATGTCTATCCATTATCACTGCCAACATCGACTAGATGCTGTGCAGATGCAACAACCATCTATCTACCTACAGTCCAAACATGCACACATGCGCCGACTCCCTATTCCATGCCGTCCGTTTCGTAAATAAGCGTGGTATCCTGTAAACATCTCTCAAAATCCATAACATGCCCAGCATTCCTTGTGTATGCGTCTAGTCAACACCCTTGTTCCTCAGCGCAAGAGAAGGCTTGGTGAAGATTTGGGCACCGTCGACGAGACGACGCTCCTCGTTCTTGCGACCATTGACAAAGTCGGGGTAGTTGAGGGTAAGCTCAACAGCTCCGTTGACAACGTGGTCTACAGCCTCGACACCCAACATAAATGAGTGGTCCTGGTTACCAACCTCGTAGCGCCATGAACCGAAGCGGCCACGCGACAAGATGTCCTTTGCCTGAAGGGCAGGGAGAAGCTTGGTGAGGACGCCTTCACGCTCAAGCGAAGGAGTAGGGTATCCGTGGTCAAAGGCGCGGTGGTAGGTCGAGACAATCTCGTCGTCGGACTTGATCATCTCGGTGTTGATGAGACCCTGAATGCAGTCCTTGAGCAGGTTCTCTCGGTCGACGGGCTTCATGCCAGACTCGGCAACCTCCAACATGATGGACCAGTATGGGCCTTCCTTGGGCTCGGTGGAGCTGGGCTTGGAGCCGTCGGCGAGCTGCTGGGTTGCGAGCTTGACGTCCTTTTGCGGCTGGTTGTAGGGTGAGTAGTTGGAGAAGATGGTGGCACGGTAGAAGGGGCAGTCGTCCTCGGGGAAGTACAGCCAGCACTTGTCGCCGATGCGCTCTGGGCGCTCGCCACGAAGACCAACACCAATGACGTGGGTGGTGGAGTAGTAGAGACCCTTGCTGAGGTCAATGAGCTCCTTGTCACCCATGGTCTCGACTAGGGAGTCAACAGCCATGGTGTTGATGAGCTTCTTGTAGTTGACGACGGTGCCGTCCTTGAGGTGTACCTTGTGTCCATCGGCATCGACCTTGGTCACCTTGCTGTTCTCGCCGTATCGTGTCTTGGACTCTGGCAGCGTCTTGGCGACAGCGATCCAAATACCACCGGTACCGTCTCGTGCGGGGAAGCGGAAGGTGGCGTTGGGGCCCCAGTTTCCAGCAGTCTTGCCGTGGATGATGTTGTACATGACACCCTTGACATTGGGTGCAGCGACACGCTCGCCAAGCCACTCGCACTGCATCTTGGTGGTGGGCACAGCCCAGACCTTGAAGTTGTATGGCCTCATGAAGAGGTCGGCAATGCCGACACCCATCTGCCTGACGATCCACTCGTCAAAGTTCTTTGGCTTGGTGTTTGCCACGCGAGACTCGAGGGCGGCATCAATCAGACCGTCCATGCACTTTGCCTGGTCGTCCTTGCCCAGCATGGACAGGTTGTTTTGGAATGGGTAGGGGACCCATTGGCCCTTGCAGCGGACGTAGGAGATGCGCTGGTGGGTGAACCAGTCATCTTCCTTGGGCAGGGCCTCGTCGATGCAGTCGTCAAAGTACTTGTAGTGGGAGAAGATGACATGGCCACCAACATCGTAGAGCTGGAGCGTGGTTAGGAGTGGAAAGCCAATTGGCAGGCGGGATACTTACGAAGCCCTCTGGAGTGGTGTCTGTCGAGGCCAAACCACCAGGTGTCTCGTTGGCGTCGACGATCAGCCATGAGGGGCCATCCTGGGGTTGTTAGCACGAGGGCAGAGCCGTGTTGCAGACTGGGGTAGACTTACAATCTGGTTGAGACGCTTTGCGGCACCCAGACCGGTTGGGCCAGCGCCGATGACGAGGACGTCAACAGAACTTTGGGATTGTCAGTTTGAGCGAGATAGAGGAGAGGAGAGGAGAGGGGAGGGGAGGGGAAAAGAGCAAGGTGGGCTGGGCGGTGAACGTACATTTCTTCCTTTGCGGATCCCATGGTGCCCTGGAGGATTTCTTGGAAACTTGGAACTCGCTTTAGTGTCTGGCGAGCGAGGTTGAGCATGTATATGTGTGAAGCTACGAGGAGCAGTGGCCAAAGAAGTGCTGGGGCGTGGGTGGGAGGAATATAGAGTAGCTGGAGAGGAACTAGGGACGCCAAGGAGGATACTGTTATAAGTGGGTCCAGGGTAGGGTAGTGGAGGGGCCAGACGGCGAAGGAGTGGGCTGGAGAGCGTCTGCATGTCCAAGAGAGGCTCGACGGCAGAAAAGGGGCAGGCCGCCATGGGGGCCCCGTCAGTGCAGCAACCGTGGCTGCTCGTGGGCGCATCGATTGGTTCCAACTTTGTACAACACCTGCCTGTTGTTTTGGATGCTGCTCGCATAGCGCGTGTGCACCGCCGACCAACGGTGTCGAGTATCGAGACAAGTAGGTATACTACTACTTACTACTTACAGCGACAGCGGTAGCGGTAGCGGGTGATTGCTGTGCTGTGCTGTGCTGTGTGTGTGTGTGTGTGTGTGTGTGTGTGTGTGTGTGTATGTGCTCCCCCCATGCACGCTCCCGTGGGAACAAGGCAATCCATCAACCCAGACGGGCATAATGCTGCGATCAAACTAAGTACACATGTAGCATGTACACTGACGACATGTGCATGTACACCTATGTGTGTGTACCGTACCATATTCTCAGCCGACTAGTAGGCGGGCAACCGCGTCTATCTCTTGGAGACTTACAGCTTCAGATCCACGGCCCACGGGCCACGAGCTGTGCGTGTCGTGCTAGTGCGACGGTGTAATCAAGCGTGTACAGATTGCTCAACGACAAGATGCATGCCCGCCCCCCCTATTGCATGGCTTGCCACGGCCATGGCTGGGTGTCGCTAGGCCTGCCCTTTTGCCATGTCGCGCGTCATGGACCATGTCTACTGTGCCTGCAATGCAAAGCGGCTCTGCAGGGCGGCCACGGTACGCGTACGTACGCCTTTCACCCACGTCCATACCCACACCCACACCACTCTGCCCAGCGCGGCTCAAAAATTTCGCCGCCAGAACCAAGGCTCGCAACGCTGGCCGATTGCGCGTCCAATGCCCGGCTCCACAGCAGATCCGTTTCACGTCGCCATCGCCGCAATCACACCCGCGGCGGAATCGTCATGCTCCCTGCTATCGGCGCGAGTACAATAGTCAACCGTTGCCCAGTAGGGTAGAGGCAGAGAGACACCCCCTGTGCGCCCCCCCGTTCTAGAGAGTACAAGCTCCTCTGGCTGAATTTCCGCTCCGCCCCTCCCTTCACTAGCGCCTAACCCATTACCATCACATTCACGCTGCCTCCCAACAATTCTGCCGCTCCTCATCTCCTTGTTGCCTCCAGTGCGCAGAGCCCTCGTCCAAGACCCGTACCCTGTGCCACGTTTGTGTTGCACCGTTTCATTCTACCCTTGACGCGCAAGACCCTCATCAGTCAGCGGCGCTAGTCCGCCCATCATTGTAACCTCAACCACAACTCTGCTCCCACCCCCGATCGCCGCATCTCCTCCTCGACACCTCCGCCACCGACAATTCCCTCTCCCTCCCTCCCTCTCCCTCTCACCTTCTGCCTATCCACAGTCCCTCGTTAGCTACCAACCATGTCTCAAGACGAGAAGGTGAGGTCCTCCGTCGAGGCCTCCCGCGACACTGCTCTGCCAGTCCTGCCCACCGTCAACCCCGATGCGCAAAAGTCCGCGCCTGAGCCGCCGACCTTCCATCCCGCCGTCTACATTGCGTATGTCTCACACACCACTGCCTTCTCCACAACGCACGCTAATCGATACGCAGCACATGGATCACGCTCAGCTCCAGCACAATCGTCTTCAACAAGTACATCCTCGACACGGCCAAGTTCCGTACGTCTACCACCTCCCGCCCCTGTCCCATAAGCGCATACTGACAGCGATCCCAAACAGACTTTCCAATCTTCCTCACAACATGGCATCTGGTCTTTGCGACTATCATGACGCAAATCCTCGCCCGCTTCACCACCATCCTCGACTCAAGAAAGAAGGTGCCCATGAACGGCCGTGTCTATCTGCGAGCTATTGTCCCTATCGGTATCTTCTTCAGCATGAGTTTGATCTGCGGTAACCAGGCCTACTTGTACCTGAGTGTTGCCTTTATTCAGATGCTCAAGGTATGTCGACATGATTCTACAGTCAACACAAAGATGCTAACTTTACAAGGCTACTATGCCCGTCGCTGTCTTGCTCACCACCTGGGGTCTTGGTGTTTCGCCTGTCAATCTGAAGACGCTCGGAAACGTGTCCTTCATTGTCATTGGTGTCGTTGTTGCCTCGATGGGTGAGATCAAGTTTGTCATGACTGGTTTCCTGTTCCAGGCTGCTGGTATCGCTTTCGAGGCTATCCGCTTGGTCATGGTCCAGCGTCTGCTCAGCGGCGCCGATTTCAAGATGGATCCCCTCGTCTCACTCTACTACTACGCCCCCGCCTGCGCTGTTATCAACGGTGCCATCTTGCTCTTCACTGAGCTCCCTTCGATGACCATGGCTGACATCGACCGCGTCGGTCTCTTCACCCTGTTGGCCAACGCCTCCGTTGCCTTCTTGCTCAACGTCTCTGTCGTCTTCCTGGTACGTTCATTGTTTACACCTGCACGAAACACACCTGCTCACAAGTTTCCAGATTGGCAAGACCTCGTCGCTCGTCCTCACTCTGTCCGGTGTACTCAAGGACATTCTCCTCGTCTTCGCCTCCATGTTCCTCTTCAAGGACCCCGTCAGTCTTCTCCAGGCCTTTGGTTACAGCATTGCGCTCGGTGGCCTCGTTTACTACAAGCTTGGTGGTGAGAAGCTCAAGGAGTACCTCGGCCAGGGTAGCATGAAGTGGCAAGAGCTCGGCCACAGCAGGCCTGTTCTCCGCAAGCTCATGGTTTTCACCGCCGTCATCATCTCCATGTTCTTCATCTTTGGCTCCCTTGGACCACGTTATGCCCCCGAGTCGACCAACCAGGTCTACAACGGTATTGGCAAGCTCATTGGCGACAAGGCTGTATAAAGCGCTTTTCAATAACTAGTGCACGCTATCAGAAGTCTTCCGCACGTCTGTCGACGCACTTTGCTACCATGTCGCGCCTTCTTCTTCTTTTCTTGTCTTTTTATTGTCAACTTGGAGCAGGCTCGAGGTGTATGGTGATTGGTATGATACATATAGACTAGTGGGTTTCTCTCAGCCAGAGTGAGCCTGCTTTGGGAAGCTCGTTGGTTCAGGATGGAGCTTTGGGCACAATAGGGAAACGATGAAGTGATGCGTTTTTGTCGGATATAGATCTTGCAGGCATTCACAGCGACTGCGAGCGAAAGGTATATACCTTCTAGCCACATAATGATAATGCTTGTGAAGCAAATGATTCTTTTTCGTGTGATGAGATGCAACCTCAAGTGTGAACAAGTCAACCCAGTCAATCAGCTTCGAGGTAGATAGTGAAGAAAAAAGTGCTTGTTGGACTTCTCAAGCTTCGCTTCATGTCTCTCCCTTTTCTATACCAACGCCCTACATTTATCCACATGGTATGACTACTGATAATCCAGACAACATCACCAGAGAACGATAACCCAGGGTCCTGAACGTCATCCACCGTTTGTAGATCCAGCGGAGATGCTGACCAGCGCTAGCGAGGGCACTTTGGAGGCGCGTGCAGGTGGAGTTGAAATGTCCTCGCTTCGCACGGGCCACACCACGCCAAGTCTGGCCTATTTCGCAATTTCGTGTTCGCGAGAACTTCACTTCTTCAGTCGTTACTAACCCCCAGCACAACACGCTCAAAATCAGTCAAAATGGGAATTGACCTCGACCGCCACCATGTTCGAGACGGGCACCGCAGTATGTGAACCCCCCGTCGAGTCGGCGCAGAAATGCGCTGGCGATAGCAGTCTTTTAGACGCAACATGAGCCCGAGAGAGGAGAGAGATTGACGAGTATACAGAGGTCCCCAAGTCCACCAACCCCTACGTCAAGCTGTTGGTGCGTCTGTACAAGTTCCTGGCTCGTAAGTACTCCGACTGGAATCGCGCGCACAATCTGTGCTAACTGTGAACAGGCCGCACCGATGCCCCCTTCAACAAGACCGTTCTGCGACGCCTCATGATGTCCAAGACCAACCGTCCCGTAAGACGCCAATGGCACCAAAGCCTGTCGACATAACAACTGACATGATACAGCCGGTCTCCCTCTCCAAGATCGTCTCCAACGCCAAGGGACACGACGGCAAGACCATTGTCATCGTACGGCTTCCGAATACTACACCCCCGATGACTAGCTAACTCAGGATCAGGTCGGTACCGTCACTGACGACAACCGCATGCTCGAGCTCCCCAAGCTCTCCGTTGCGGCTCTCCGCTTCACTGCCTCCGCTCGCGCGCGCATTGAGAAGGCTGGTGGTGAGACCCTCACCATCGACGAGGTTGCCACTCGCTCCCCCACTGGTTCCAACACCCTCCTCCTCCGTGGACCCAAGAACGCCCGTGAGGCTTTCAAGCACTTCGGCTTCGGTCCCCACTCTGGCAAGAAGCCTTACGTCGAGAGCAAGGGCCGCAAGTTCGAGCGTGCCCGTGGTCGCAGAAGGTCTCGTGGTTTCAAGGTCTAAGCGTGTGCTACAAGTGGTTCGGTTTCTCTGGTTTGGCGTGGTCAAGGTCATGGGAATTCACTTATGAGGCGTGCATCATGACTAGGAATGGCTCTTTGAAGGCCTATAAAAAGATACTCGATGCTCAACATAAAATGAAAGCATACGAACGGGCTCTTCGAGCTCATGGTCAACCCATGAATATCAGTACCTCATCGTGAAACAGGCGTATTTAGTGATGTATTGCAATGTTTTTAGTACTGTACAACTTTTTACTGGACTACTTTTCCGCATTCGGTAACCCAGGATACAATCACTGATGTCGGGATCTTTGTGTCAAATTTTCTTGCGGTTCCCCCGCATCCAACCAACCAGAGCGCTAGCAACTCTCACCCACGTAATGACCCAACCTAGTCACTGCAGCACGGCAGTGACTTGAACATCAACATCTGCAAAATGGTCGACACTCGCAAAGTTGGTGTACTGGGCGGAGGCCAACTCGGTCGCATGCTCATTGAAGCCGCAAATCGCTTAAACATTCAAGTCAACGTACTGGACGGAGCAGCAACACCCGCAAAGCAGATCTCGGCGCACAGTGGACATATTGAGGGGTCTTTCAAGGATGCGGCTGCTGTAAAGCAACTTGCGCAATCTTCCGATGTCGTTACCGTGGAAATTGAGCACGTGGACACCCACATGCTCGAAGAGGTTGCTGGAGAGGTCGTTGTTGAACCCAGTTGGAAGACACTGCGAACGATCAAAGATAAATATGCGCAAAAGCAGTATCTGAAAGAGCATGGAGTCGATGTCGCCGACAGTATTGATCTTGAGGGTAAAGGAATCGAGGGACTCAAAGAAGTGGGGTCATCGTATGGATATCCCTTCATGCTTAAGAGCAAGACAGAAGCCTATGATGGCAAAGGAAACTTTGTGGTCAAGAGCGAGGCAGATGTTGGTGCGGCGTTCGAAGCATTGGGCAAGCGACCGCTTTACGCAGAGCGATGGGCTGACTTTAGAATGGAGCTGGCAGTCATGATTGTCAAGACCAAGGATGGAGTGCTCACATTTCCCACCGTAGAAACTGTACACGAGGACAGCATCTGCAAGCTCACATATGCGCCTCCACGAAACGTATCAGAAAAGATTACACAGCAAGCTCAAGAGCTGGCTAAGAAGGCTATCGGCGCCTTCGAAGGCAAGGGTGTCTTCGGTGTCGAGATGTTCCTCCTCAAGGACGATCGCCTACTCATCAACGAGATTGCGCCTCGTCCACACAATTCCGGTCACTACACAATCGAGGCCTGCCCAATATCACAATACGATGCTCACCTCCGCGCGATCCTCGACCTCCCAATCTCACAATCCAACCTCCGCCTCCGGGAACCTGCCATTATGCTCAACATCCTCGGCGGCAAGACACCAGACTCCCACGTCCAGGTAGCAAAGAAAGCCCTCGACTCTCCCAACGCCTCAATCCACCTCTACGGCAAGGGGGACGCACGTCCAGGCCGCAAAATGGGCCACATCACCGTAACAGCACCCACGCTCGCCGCCGCCGAGCGCGAAATCCAACCCCTCATCGACTTTGTCGACACCCAAAAGGGTAAAACTGTCGACCCCCAAAACACCGGCACCAACAGCAAAGAAGACCCTCTCGTCGCTGTAATCATGGGCTCAGACTCTGACCTCCCCGTCCTCCGCGCCGGCCTCGAAATCCTCACCAAACTCCAAATCCCCTTCACCACACGCATCACCTCTGCCCACCGTACCCCGGACTGGCTCCGCGAATTCTCAAAATCCGCATCCCAGACTTCCCTCAAGGTCATCATCGGCGCGGCTGGCGGCGCTGCCCATCTCCCTGGTATGTGCGCGTCCTGGACTACGCTGCCCGTCATTGGGTTGCCGGTCAAGGCTACGCATATGGATGGATGGGATAGTCTTGTTAGTATGACGCAGATGCCACGAGGTGAACCCGTGGCTACGGTTGGTATTAATAATTCGACGAATGCGGCGTTGCTTGCTGTCAGGATCTTGGGCGCAGAGGATAAAGCGATTCGCGAGCGGTTGAGGGTGTGGATGGAGGGGAATGAGAAGGAGGTGTTGCGTAAGGATGGTTTGTTGGCTGAAGGGGGGTGGGAGGCGTATTTGAAGGGTATGGGAAAATGATAGTAGTGTCACACGAATGAGATTTTGGGGGAGATCAAAAAATAAAATGTTGACGAGATGAGAATATCATTGTTTATTTTTTTTTAAAATAAAAATCCAACATTTCAATCTCTTTTCCATCTTCGTTCTCTCTATTTTTTTTCATCTTCCACCACACTTTCCAAACTCCACTCATCTCAACTCTAGGAGAAGAAAAAAAACACAACAAAATATCTATACTACTATGTTACTTTAGTAAGCAGCGTAGTTAGAGTAGCTCTCAGACGACTTGTCACCGCTGCCGTAAGCACCGGAGCCAGATGAGTACTCGTTGTTAGAAGGAGTGTTCTTGTAGGCGGCCGGGGTGGGGGTAGCGGCGGGCTGGTAAGCTACCGGGGTGGAGACAGCTGGGGCAGGCTGATAGGCAGCTGGGGAGGAAGCGGCTGGGTACGAGCCGTAGGCAGCTGGGCTGGAAGCGGGTTGGTAGGCAGCTGGGGAAGAAGCAGCTGGGTAGGAACCGTAGGCGGCGGGAGAAGAGACGGCGGGAGCAGGCTGGTAAGCGGCCGGGGAAGAAGCAGCAGGGTACGAGCCGTAAGCAGCTGGGGAAGAGGCAGCTGGGTGAGAGCCGTAGGCGGCAGGGGAGGAGACTACGGGGTAGGAGTGCTCGTAGGCAGCTGGGCTGGAAGAAGCAGGGTATCCAGCAGGCTGGGTCTTGTAGGCAGCAGGGGCGGTGGAGCTCTCGCAAGGAGTGGAGCTGGCGCTGGATCCGTAGTGCTCAACGGGGGCAGAGGAGGTGCTTCCAACGGGGTAGTGGGCAGCGGGGGTGGAGTAGGCCTGGACGGGGACGGTGCTCATGGTAGAGGCGGAGTAGGCACCGTAGTTGTTTCCGCCGTAGTGGGCTGGCTTGGAGTGGACGGCAGCTGGGCTGGACGCAGCTGGGTAGGAGCCATAAGCAGCTGGGGAGGAGGCAGCTGGGTAAGATTTGTACGCAGCTGGGGATGAAGCAGCTGGGTAGGAACCGTAGGCAGCAGGAGTGGAAGCAGCTGGGTGAGAGCCGTACGAAGCTGGGCTAGAGGAAGCTGGGTAAGAGTGCTCATAGGCAATGGAAGAGCTGTTGTGGGCTGGGTAAGAGCCGTAGTTGCTTCCACCGTAGGTCTTGCCGTGTCCAGGGACCATGGGGGATGGAGTAGCCTTGGTCTTCTCATACTCGCAAGTGTAAGCCTGGCCAGCAGAGGTGATGGTGACAGTCTGGGCTGGCTGGTGGTAGACACCAGCATCGTAGTGCTGGGCAGTGGGGTAGGTGACCTCAGTGTCGTGGTCGTAGACGGTGGTGGTGGGCTTGGTGACCTCGTAGGTACCGGTGGTCGAGGCGTAGATGGTGGTGTACTCGATGACAGTCTCGGTCATGGTCTTGCCACCCTCAACCTTGGTCTTGTAGCCAGCGTAGGGGGCGGTGATGTAGCCAGTCTGAGTGGCAGTGACGGACTGTCCACCGTAGGTGCAGGTCTCACCAGCCTTGGCAGTGGTAGTAGCTTCAGCAGGGTGGTCGACAGGGTGGTCAACTACCATGTCCTTGCTGGGGACGACGTAGACACCAGGCTTCTCGTAAACCTTGACCTCTGGCTTGGGCTCGCCATAGGAGTAGACGTGATCGTACTCGGACCACTTTCCGCCCTTGTACTCCTTGACGTGAACGGGCTGCTCCTTGTCACCCTTGGTGTAGAGACCAGAGCCACCGTATCCGGGAAGAGCCTTGGGGCCAAGGTTCTTGTATGGAACCTCCTCAATCTTCTCATAGAGCTCGTACCAGCAGCCAGCAGTGCCGTTCTTGGAGGCGGTGCCAGTGGGGGCGGCATAGCCACCAGTTCCAGTAGCAGAGTGAGTGATGGTCGTCTTGGTGTGGTAGACAACGACTGGCTGCTCAGTGTTGGTGACGGTAGCGTAGTTGTTGTCGTAGTCCTTGATGACAGTGGAGACGTAGGTGTCCTCTCCCCACTTGGCACAGTCCTTCTCGCCATAAGCAGGAGTCACACAGGTGGGGTACGCCTGGTTCTGGGTGGTCACGGTGACAGGCTGCTTGCCATAGCCGGGAACAACGGTGGTGTAACCGACGGGGGTTGCGGTTGTGCTTGGCTCGACGCTGGAGTGAGCATCGGCACCATATCCGCCGTAGGCCTGGTGGGCTGCGGCGGTGGCAGCGAAGATGATGGCGTACTTCATTGTGATGAATTAGTAGAGTTAAGTATTACGTATAAATAAAGATCGTGGATAACGAATGACTGGGGTAAGTTGATAAGGAAAAAAGGAATGTCGTCGTCACTCGAGAGTGCGAAAGATGTTGATTGATTGAGAGGATCGTGAAGATGGAGAATGTATGAAGAGAAACAATGATACATATATACTCACCTGAACAAGCAGAGCTCGGTCTCGGACAGACTTGCCCCTGAGGTTGCAAAAGCTTCCATCGTGCCCTTGATTCGATCTGCACCCGTAGCGCTACCGCATTGAACGAGACCCGCTAGGCACTCTTGAGTCTGATGCCGTTGCGAATACGATATGCAAGCTTTCAGGCACAAGGCTGAAACTCGAACTGATGCCCTACATCTGTGCAGCCTTGTGAGACTCCATATCTACTTGGAGACTTGCTTTTGCATCATTGGAGGTAGCTCTTCTTCCATTGATTGATTGTTTGCTCAGTAGCTTCGTGAGTTTTCGATTCCACAGGCAACGACTTGAACATCCGGGTATTCCGTTGTGCATGGGATGAGTCGCAAAAGCGAGTCATGGAGTTCAAGACATCCCTTTCTGTGTGGATGTATTTCCACATTGCCAGGTCGTTGGAGTCGAGTGCTAGCTGCCGAGTGCTAGTTGGGTGAAGCGTCGTTGTTCATGGCACCAGTATTGCCTGTCTATAGGCCTAGACTCTATGGTCTCAGCGCTTCGAGCCGTCAATAGCGCGAACTTCAAGATCGGCATCGCGTATACTCGTGCGTCCCTCGTACGTCTCGAGTCTGAGTTGGTGGGTAGACTTGACATCAGCTCGCAGCAGACAGACAGCGAAGCCACCAGCGTTTACGCTCGAACATTGTCGGAAGACTTCAAATACAGTTCGTACTTGTCAAACCTGTCCAATGCGAGATACGTGGTAGCGCCTAGCATGGCAAATGCTGTTCAACCCCGCAGCGATTGAAGCCAGGACCAAGATGCGTGTTCGCTTATGGTGTTCGCCAAAGAACAGACCCTCATAGGGGATGCGCCACATTCATTCTCGCCCTAGCGTCCCCCATTTGGGGCGTCTAGCGCACGCTTGCCCGTATACAGATATGCCAAAGCGGCGCAGCAAGGCTATCGTGGGCTCCTGCTTCTACTATTGGGTTATTGGTTTCTTAATGACCCTTTTTTGAAGCCCCATAAATGTTTATCTGGATTGCATAGGATCAGCTTAAAGAGACGACGATGCTAGGGGTAGTAGGATTATGAACGAGGACGAAGTCGTGCACACGGTAGTGAACAAAGGCGAAAGGGGTTGAGCCTCAAATCCGAGTGGCTGCTATTTTGGCGACCACGTCTAGCATAGCATAGTCACCTAAGTCGTTCTTCCCGCCTGGCGCCCACTAGAGATGGGACAGTGACAAGCTGACACCAACGTTGGAAACATCGTGCTGACCTGTACCGAAATCAACACCTGCAGCTGTACAAAAATACGAACCGCCACAGGACTGTGGAGATTTGACAAGAGTGCATCGGTTCACTCCACAACCGTATTGGCTGTTCTTCGCGCTAGCCGCTAGTATCTCAGCTACAATGACTATGGGGAATTGCGCTGAAGTCTGTTTCCGATGCTTCGGTATGTACGTAGGTCCGAGGCTAACTAATAATAAGACTTTCGCTAGGCAATGCCGTTGCACAGCTTAAGTCCATGGCGCACTCGCTTCTCGAGTAAGTCTGCCCGGAACTCTCCTTGCATGAGGTAACGGTACAGCATAAACCCCTGAGCAACTTGCATGCGGCTGAGTACGTACCTGCAGCAGGCCCTCTGGCTTTGCCTCAAAGTCCCCACGAATAGAAACTAACACCACAGCCTCATGTATGTTGTTTCCTGGTTCGTGTCCCACATTAGCGACAGTGGCTGATTGTCGTTGGCCCAGCTGCTGTATCGTTTGAGGATGTTGCCAGCAATTGCATTGTGGCTGTTAGGCAGCAGCCGTCGATTGACCATACAGTAAGCCACATGAGTGTGTGAAGCCCCTTATCATCTGCATACACGACTTTGGATCTCCAATATCACACTGGCACCCAGTCGTAAATGGTGCTGAAAAGGGGTGCAGCTCCAATTGCAAGTTTGTCTGGGTTCGCGGGTTTACGTAGCTGTCTAAAGCTGATATTAACTTTACACAATAATCCAAGTGCATGGGAGTAAGGTTAGAGACAACCAATTGTGACCAGGTACACTTTTCTGGTAACCAGGGCAGTTTCTTGTCCACTTGTTTCAGTCCACATATGTATGGTATGATGTGGATAGGGCACGCCACACCAACCATTTATTGTCGCTCGTCAGCCGCAGTCGGATGATAGACGGGCCGGAAGGTGGGACGGGCAACACCAAAGGGATAGTAGCTGAGTGACGCCTAGCACTACCTGTTACTCTGGCTGCCCTAACTAGTGGTAGCCAAAGATGTCAATCCTTACTATGTGACAGAAACGGTAACTAGACAAGAGCATATCTGACACCTTTTTCCAAATTGGAGACACAGTAGTGAGGATCATCAAAGCCAGGCATATTGCTTTTTTTGTGCTACCTAGGAAGTAGTCGCCCAAGTTCCATCTATTACCATAGTAGTGAACAATGACGAAGTCAAGATCATGTGCCTTGGCGTGAAAGAAGACCAGATTTCGTCTCTCTAACAATTATCTCGGCTGCTTTCTCAGCGAAAGCGTAGACAGCGGTCAGAATATTCCCCCGTGGGATGATTGGCAAGACACTCGCATCGCAAATCCTCACATTCTTCGTCCCGTATACAGTAAGCCGCTCGTCAACTACGCCACCTAGATCTTCCCTCATCATAGAACAAGTACCGCACGGATGGTAGTTCGTCGCGGAGTTTATTGGGAGGATGCCTTTCGCGTCTTCGAGTGATGTTACCGGATGGGGGAAGCTTCGAGGCAATCTTCTTCCGTCCGGCTTTGTCATGGCAGCAAAGGTAGGCTTCTGGAAGAGCTTTTCAATGAGACGCAAGTGACGAGCCAGTATCTCCGTATCGAGGGGGTGAGAAAGGTAGTTGAATCTTATCTCGGGCTGATCTGAAGAAGTAGGCGAGGTATGACAGCTTCCGCGCGAAAAGGGATGGGCCAGCATTGCAACAACGGTTATGTAGTTGCCATCGACAACAGATGGTGTGCCTTTGGGAAGTGAATCAGCATCTTTGTGACGTTGTGTACGCAGCATGAATAAGGTGGCCGTTGCTTCACTGGGACTTTCGACTGTCTTCTGAATGATGGAATACTGGGTCTTTAGACTTGGGTTACTCTCGTTCTTCACCCAGTGCTCGACTATGTTGATAAGCTCCTGTATCTCCGATGGGGTTTCCAGCATCTGTAGTGGTGTAAAGGCAAAGCTATATGCGGCCCCTTCGGACACTCGACCAGTGTGGCTTTTTTCGTACTCCAACAATGCGGCCTTTTGCAATTCGGGGTTTCGCATTATTTCGTCACGAGTAGGGATTTCATCTTGGGTTTCGCACGACAAGCTGCAGTTCAGATGATCCTGTAAGTTTTCACCGACCCCTGGGAGCTCGTACAGGATGGGAATATTGGCGTCTGCAAGAATCTTTTTGGATCCGATACCTGATCGTTCCAAGATAAGGGGAGACTCAAATGCGCCTGCACCGAGAATTATTTCTCGGCCACTGACAAGATGTTCCTCCCCCTTGTATGTGTAGTGGACACCTCTCGCATTGAGTTTTCCATCAGCAGTCAATGGCTCATCGAATGCAATCTTATCGACCTTTACGCCAGTCTTCAATGTAACATTGCCACGTCCCAAGGCAGGTTCTAGATATGCTGTACCTGCATGGCTTCGTTCGCCTTTTGAAGAATCGATCGCGTTGGTGACATTGACTGCTCCGGCGGAGCTCTCAGTAAACCCTGTAGCCCTCGTCGGACAACCAAGCTCCTCAAAAGCTTCGACCCACCGAGTTTGAAGCAGATCCCAGGTACGCGGGTATGATGTTTTCACACGGTCCAGAGATGCCCCATTGTCATTTACTGCTGGACTGGACTGTTCAGTCTGCCATCTTCTGTAGCAATCACTCATACCCCGTGAGCCCCACTCTTCTCTCCCCGCATCTGACAGAAGCTCCTCCGCCATACGGTCATGCCATTCGTGGTTAGGAAACACCACACTGTGACTATTAATTGCACTGCTACCACCCACCAGCTTTCCCCTGGGATGGTCAACCTTCCTGTTATACAAACCCGGCTCCAGCGCAGAAGAGTATCGCCAATCGTAAGCGGGGTCCGACAGTAGCCTCGTGGCTAGACCAGGTATCTGCACTTTAGGATCATTTCGGATATGCTCTCCAGCCTCTAGAACAAGAATCCGGTGGTCAGGTAGCTGTTGCGAGAGACGTGACGCGATTAAGCAAGAAGCTGATCCGGCTCCGACGAGGACGAAGTCGTAGACCTCAGCATCAGTGTGGAGGGGTTTTCCCGGCATGGTTGATGTAGAGATGGCGAATGCTGCAAGACTGGAGATTTAAGGTTACAAAGCTATTTAAGGCGACCAGTCAAGCACGGCTAAGCAGCACGCCATAGGCTTAGCGACAGACAAGCATGCTGGTATACTAGCAGATATAGGAAGGTGCAGGCAATCATCAGTGAGAGTTGTATGCACCTCGTGCTTAGGGCATTGGTTGAAGAGGAAGGTGAGTAACATCACCACTGTTACTCTAGCAGTGTTCATGTACTGTCTGGCGCGATATAGACAAGTGTGCTTTTTCGAAACTTTAGTTACATATCAATGATTTTGTAAAGGTCTCTGCATATACAGAAACATCGATAACGAGGTACCTAATCTGTCTCGCACTTTAATTTGAGCTATTCATACCTCTTCTCATTTCTCACATCTCTATTCAGTTTCCATCTCTCTCTGTTTCAATTATACCTTAGAAAGTAAAGATAGAGAATTAAACGTATAGAGAGATGGCAGTAGAATGATGGAGAGAAAGAGACGGAAAGTGTACCACTCCAACACTTCTTCTAGTTTCCTAATCAGGAATATGTATGCTTAAGCATAGATACTTGTCTTTCATAGTAGACGCATCTGCAAACTTCACACCGAATGTCTCTCACTAAAAAAGATAAATCTCCATCTGTATCATATAACGCTACGACTTTTCTCCCGCCCACCCACATCACTGCCTACATGACAACTAAACTCTACAGTAGTGTTTGATCCCTAACAGTACACAATGATTGTACTAATTCTCCTTGTCTCTCCCCTTTTGATCACAGTCTGCAGTATTTTTTGCCAAGCAAGTCAACAGGTGCTCTCAATACTCAATGCCCTATATTCAACAACCACAATTCTAGAAAGAAAATTCAGGCTTGCATAGAATGTGTATGTAAAAACACTCTTCAATGCGTTTTGCTCATCTCTTCCTTCTCCAGACTAGTAGTTCTCACACTTGTTGTGAACTACATTCTAAACTTTAATCCAACAAATGTAGGAATGATTACGTTCAGGAGTAAAAAAAATTAATGTCAGGCCAGGGTCGAAGACTTCCTACCATAATGACTCGACGGATAACGAACCAAACAGTTCCTGGGTCTGCGTTGAGTGGTGGGATGCTCCTGTAAGTGCCTCAGATAAGCAGTGGTCGGTGCGGACTTCTTAATCACAACAAGATTCAAATACGACAGTATGCTAGCTACATGTAGCATGGCTAATTGTACCAGAAAATTTGAGTAAATTCACAAGACCCATGAATCACGCTTTGTAAAGAGATACCGCAAAACTCCCGCACGGAGACTGAAGGCCAAAACTAGTGGTGTAACTAATCTTACGGATACGACGATGACTTGAGTCATGCCACTCGGTATTAAACAACTCACTTGACTCTCGTTAAATGTACCTTACGGATGCAATAGTTCAGTCAACTTAATTCTGAATATTGCGAAGAAGTAGAATCTACTTTCCTGATACATCGACCTATAGTATCATCATGGTGCCCAGACTCTTGGCTAAAATGCCTAAAAAGACTGCTGTTAGCCCGTACTACTTTGTATGACGTAGTACTACAAGAGATCTCACCAAAACTGATAGAAGTCGTTTTCTTCTAGACATGTACATGAAGATAGAGCCGGTAGATGCTAAACACGTAGTGAGCCTCACAAACGTGGCAACCCCGGTCGCCATACTTTGGTGCGCCCAGTCCGGCGCCCAGCCCGCTGAACCTAATTGGCCGTGTAACAACCTTGGAACTTCTTACCTACGTATGCGTCGGCCATGCAGGGAGGCTGACGCCGGACCTTTGAGGCGCAATACCAACACAGTACGCGTCTCATATCTCTCGGCCATTTACCCAAGTCTCGAGCTATGTAGTCGCACTCACCAGCCTCAGTGTGGGAATTTCCTTTCTCTTCTTCTATCCAACCAAAGACGCAAGGATCCTCAATGCTATACGCCCCATCGTATGCGCAAGCCGTGAAAGTCGCATTCCGTCCAGATGACAGCATCAAATACCGCAATGAGTCGCAGCACGCGACCATCATTCGACAGCGACTTTTCTCTCTCCGACGACGACGAGGAATCGCAATGCCGCCAAACCTGTCGTCCACGAAGTCGCATTCAAACCGTGAAATACCTCTCTTTCCTCACCCTCGTCGTATCCCTCATCTTCTACCTCACACACACGCCATCCCCAGCACCCTCCCCACCAATCCTCGCTTCAACCCCACTCCTCTCCTCAGACCCCTCCACCACTCTTCCTCAAGACAGTACCAAATTCCCTTCCAAAATCGGCAAAGCAACCGCCTCCTTCGGCCCCAAAGATAGCACCTACGAAGCCGCAATCTCATCCCACCATACCCACGACACGCAACACGGCTACCCGCACTTCATCCTACGCGAACGCATGCTCCCCGGCCTCTGGTCCAAACACGCCTTCCTCCTCACCCTCATCGGCACCGAACTCTCCAAACCAGCCCAGGACCGGCTTCACTGGCTCTTCTGGCACGACCGCGATACCATTCTCATGAACCCGCACATTCCCCTTGAAATATTCTTACCGTCCCCGGGAAAAGATTTGGGGCCCAATAAGACGGGTAAAGATGTCAATTTAATAGTTACGAATGATCGGCATGGGCTGAATAATGGGGTTTTCTTTATAAAGGTTGGCGAGTGGGCGGTACGGTTTTTGAGTGCGAGTTTGAGCCTGAGGGAGTGGGATGAGGGAGTGAAGTTGAAGTATTCAGAGCAGAGTGCTATGGAGATTGTGGGGGGACGGGTACGTTTCTTTCCTTTTTCTTCTCTTTTTAAACCCCCTCTTTCACTCCCCCCCCCCCTGCGTGACCATACTTCCCTTGTTCATACTCACACAAGGATTTTTTTTTTTAAAAAAAAAGATGAAACTGACATTGACAAATTTTTTTACCAGCCTCACTTCTCCCAAAATATCATTCACGTCCCCCAACGCTGGTTCAATGCATACCCACCACCCCCTTCTCCCACCTCTGCACCCCCATCTGCCGCTCCCTCCGCAGCACGCAAAGGATCGCTTCTAATCCATTTCGCGTCGAACCGCGACGGCAAGCGACCCGAGCGCATGGCTCAGTGGCAGCAGCTCGCGACATCACGCAGTAACGAATGGGCGAAGCCCCTAAACTCGACACAGTACGTTGGTGAAATCGACGAGTTCTGGCGGAGATTGGGCGAAGGCGAGGATGAAGAAGGTGTGATTGCGAATATAGGGGGTAGAATATGGGATTGAATGACGAAAATCAAGAAGAGGAAGAGTGGAAATTTCTCAATTGCGGGTATATATATAAAAGACAACGCTATACTAATAAACATGAAGTAGAGGAAGAAAAAAAAGGAGGAAAAGGGGGGGAAAGTGTGGATTGCTAAACACTCATTTCAATGCCACCATCCCTCGTACTCTCAGGCACGCGCACAATACTACTTCGAATCACGCTTCTCGCCTCTTTATCCGCTGCATCCTGTGCTGCTGCTGCTGCACGGGCGAGTAAAGGGGAGCGATGGGTCCAGATGCCGCCTGCATTTACACTTGGAGGAGGAGGACCAGATGCAAGCGCTTCTCTGACGTCGACTGCGGAATCCACGATACCGAGTCCATGAACTCTATCACCCAGGTCCGACATGGCATCAACTTGCTGATGCTGCTGCTGTCGTGTCCTTCGGGCCGCATACGACATCTGTTCCATCGAACCCGGAAGATAAATCCGCTTTGCACCAAGCGTGCGTTTGATATCTTCAAGTAGCACTTCCATGGGACAAATATACGCGATACGGTTTTTGTGGCAGAAAGCAAGGACGTGGCCGACGACTTTGTGTTTACCATTCTGCACGACCCACGCACCGCTGTCGCCACCGACGCCAAAGTCGCCGGCGACGTGCCAGGAGCGGGAGAAGGATTTGCGGTGGTAGATGCGCACGGCGGACATGACGGAGCTGATCATACCGCCTTGGAGGCCGGTTGTGCGGCCGAAGCAGTGGACGGCGAGGCCGCCGAGGGAAGAGGCGGGTGCGACGCCGTTGGGGTACTCGTCTTCTTCGGGCGTGTATTGGCGGCGGTCCACGGGCGACTTGAGTTTAGAGGCTATGATGCGCTGTTCGGGGGTCATGTTGCCGAAGCAGAAGCGGCGGCCGCCTTGGCAGATGTTGTAGGGTTGGAGTCGGTCTTCTTTGAGCTTGAGGAGCGCCCAGTCGATTTCGTGGAGGATACCATCGCGCTTCCAGCGACGGATGCCGGAAGAGGCGTGGACGTGGCCTAGTTCGTGGGAGGAGAGATGGTCGTCGTCACGGTCTTCTTCGTTGGGAAAGAAATCTGGGTCTACGTCGTCAAGGGCTGGCTGGGTAATTCGGATCTCTTCGCCCTCGCCGGGCAGGATGCCATCGATATCGCCTGTAGTTGCACGTGACATGGCAGACTCAGCCATGTCTATCCTTGGTTAGTTTGATGGCCGTATGGCGAAAGTTGTCAACATACCCTCAGCGGATTCATCGTCGGATTCGAATTCGCTGTCGGAAAAATCAAACGAGTCAGCGTCGACCTCATCGTCTTCGCTCCTTAGGTCTTCATCATCAGATAGTTCAAGATTCCACATAGGAGCAGGCTCCTCTGACTCCAAGTAAACACCTGGCTGCGTGCCCATACCCATCAGCCAGGGGTTGTTGGCTGCACTTGACAACGTGGTTTCGTTTGGGTATGGCCTATCGTAGTCTTCGCCGCCGTCACTCTCATCGTCTGATGGCGCATCGAGCAGGTGGTGGACACTCATACCCAATGGCTCATCATCGACTAGAATAACTCCACCATATGAAACTGGTGGTAGGTGCTGTCCATTGAAGGCACCGATAGATGCTCCACAGAGTGGGCGTTGCTGATGCCATGGATTCATGACAGCCATATCAGCGCCATACGAGTCGGTGTTCATCATGGAGCGATGAGGAGGTCTGTAAGAATTAGTCACTTGCTCGTAGTTCACAAACAAAAAACATACCGAGTACGACGTGACGAGCGACTCATTTTCGATCTCCTAATCTTGCCCCTCCTGACTTTCAAATCATACACATTCTCGTCGTATCGAAAGCGGCGACCCAGAATAGCCCTAACCTTTGCAACACTACTGCAGGTGACAAAGACTGTTGGCTTGGCCTTCTCCAGAACTTCTCCTACAGCAACGAGATCGATGCTGACGGTTTCCTCGGAGTCTTTGAGTGCACGCTCGATGAGGCGCTCGAGACGAGGCAGCATAGTCGAGTGCCATTCTTCCACAATCTCGGGCGTGAACTTGATGGGAAACAAGCGCATCTTTGGACGAGCGATGGGTTCATTTTCCGTCTCGATCTGTATCGAAGACGTGACAAAACTCTCGCTCGAATCCACTGTGCGGCTGTGAATCTCAGGCTCGGGCTCGGGCGTTGGGTACCCAAGGGTAGCCTGCGGCCAGTGGCGGATTCCGTCAGTAACGAGAGCTGAAATGGTGCTGTTCGTCTGCTTCTGCTTTGACTGTCGCCAAGCATTCTGGATGATTGTGATCTTTTCCTTGTAGTCTTTCAGGGATACGGGCTGACCCGGAGGTTTGCGTGACTGCCTCCATGCGCGCTGTATCGTTGAAGCGGCAGTAACTACTCGCTCTCGATACAGTGATGAGGCATCACTTGGGTCTTGCGAGTTCGGTGGCGTCGCAACAAGGGTGCCCGATTCCTCAAGTGGATCCCTCGGTTCCCATTCTAGATCCAGTGTGTCTTGCTTGGGGCTCATCATCCGTAGGCTTTCCGAGATGCTCTTTCGGATTGAGTGTTGTGAGCTTCGTGATGGGTTTCGTGCGAGTGAAAGGTCAGGTGATTTTCTTGACAAAGACTTGGTTCTCTCCAACGCCTGTGATCCCTTTTCCATAGCCCATCTCTTTGCGCTTCTATAGGATGGACTTTGCTGAGCTTCAGTAGCAAGCTGAGTCTGGCTGCCACTCTTGCGCTTCAGTGGAGACGCGTGTTGTATGGGCACAGCGTCAGGCCGCAAGTCTTTCAGGTCGAATCCGGGCTCGGACTCGTCCAGCATACAGCAGCGCTGTAGCCTAGTAAGTATGCGGGAATAGACTGGGTAGACGTCTGCAGCGTCACCCCTTGCATCGGCAGCCCAGAAACAGTCGCGCACTACTTGCATGTAGGCCGTTCCACATTTGGACGCAAGCCTCCTGATATACACATCCTCGATTCTTTGCTTGAAATCGCGGAGCGTATACTTTTGTTTCCACAAGTCAAAGAGCGGCTGCCACAGACCCACTTCAAGTAGCACTAAGCCCAGACCATATAGATCGAAACTAGGCGTGTACGGGTGCTTTTCGCCAGTACACTTGGGATCATCGGGGTGGCGGTAGATGTTTAGTGTCGGCATCGTGTTGGCGGCCTCGACGTCGCAGTCGGAAAAGATATCGAATGAGCAGATAACAGGGGTTCGTAGTGAATACTGTAGGGCTCTGTTGTTTGCAGAATGGCGCTTGTTCTTCTTAAATAGCACAATATTAGTACTATTAACGTCCTTGTGAACAAAATTATCGCCATGGATCTTGCTAAAAGTCAAGGCGAGAGTAAAGGCCAGACGAAAGCGGTCTTCGAGTGGTGGGGTCGCGCTGTTGGAGTTGTGCAAGGATTTGGATCCCGTCTGAAGCACGCTCAGTAGGGTAACTGGCGTCAAGTCGTCTTTAGATTTGTGTGAATCGAGAGGTCCGGAATAGACGGAACTCGGCAATTCGAATACCAAACCGAATCGCGGCTGGTTTGGATCTTCAATGTATCCGAGACACTTGAGTGTGCCGTGGAAAGATTGGCTGTTAGACAACTTTGTTAGTATACCCAAGAGAGCCTCGAGACGTTCCGTCGATGGCGAAACTCCGGTAAGGCGATAGGTAGGATCGTAGCTTGCGTAATCTACGAGTACACAGGTCTCTTTATCTCTGCCACTGTCTGCTTTCCAGGTATGCGAGTTGTTTCTAGATCGTAAGCGGCCAATGACACGAACAGATGTGGTTCCAACACTTTCGTATGGTGGCGGTTCCTCGTCGGGCAGAATGAGGTCAGTGTATTCTAGTTTTGGTGGAAGGTTGGACCGGGGAATCTGAGCATTCGACGAGAAGGTGGCTGGGTTTACGAGCGTCAGGTCGGATGCGTTGTAGTCTGGCGACAGGAACACTGGTGTTGCAGTGCCGTGTTGACGAGATCGTGGTGCAGCTTTTCCTGGGCTGCTTCCTCGCTCTTGGCCTCTCTGGTTTCTTCGGTTGCGGGACAGGTCGTACAGTATGTCAATGGAAGTGGTGAGGTCCTTGATCAAGTCCTCGTAACGTGACTTGTCAGCGGGCGCCCACGAGGGCGGGTCAGGCCGACTCTTCTCTCCAGATAATGTCTTTCCCACACCAGCAGCAGATGCGCCCGGGTGCATTCTTTCTGCCTCATCGAGAATCTCCTTGATGGTCCCAAGCACACTCGTGACAGTCTCCGTCATGCCAGCTTCCTCGACGCTGTCGTCAATGTCGCCTTGCTTTCCTTTGGCGTTATCGCTCCAGTCGACGCCCCATGTTATGAGCCTGTCCTTTTGAATCCGGAATTTGCGATGCAGCGCGTGCGATTCTGGCGTGTCTTTGGCATCCTGCTCCACTACAGCATCGCAGGTGGTTTTGGTGTCTGAATAGAGCTGTGTCAAGCGCCGCGGCAGTCTGCTAATCGTTTCCATGGTCACAAGCGGGCTGGCAAGTCGTCGCAAAGGCTGCTGCGACGCGCGATGAGGGGGGGAAGGCGATTATTAGCTATGTGAGGGGATGCATGAGGGGTGCCTGCAACACGACTGCCTTGGGGCCCGTCGCCATGGCGCAAGACTCGTGTTCTGTCTAACCAGGGTGCATTTGATGGTTGCCTACAGGCACCGCCTCAGCTCCTTGGATGGTGGGGGAAAGATCTCCGTCGCCGAGCAACCAATCACAGTGCAACCTTCTCCGCCTGCGCCACCACCGCGGCAGGGCTGACCTACGGAGTGTGCGACGGCCTCAGGCAACGATGAACGTGCATGCATACAATTCGACATGCTAATACAGAAGCCACAAATGAGCGTTATCGCGATCTCTACTGAAACAACATTCGTCATTGTTGTAGATAGCGAGGCTGTAATGAGTAATAATGTCTCACCTGCTATGGCGGCACGCTGGCACGCCGGTATGCCATAGTCACGACGACACTAACAAATTTCAACATGTGAGCAGCAGCCTGGAACTATAGCACAACGTAATCGAATGCATAGACTTTTTTTTAATATTACAACATCGTTAGCATATACTTCCAAGCCATTTTCTTTCAGTCCTGCTGTGTGCCAACTTTTGTTTTCTCATACAAGTCATATCCAGGTTCAACTGATGCCAAATCAAAGACAAGTCAACAACCTAGTCCTCGGTAAGATCGCCATACTCCCACTGGCCGCGACGCTCCTCCTTGGCGATATCCTGCTTCTTCTTCAAGGCAGCCAAGATGTTTCCGCCACTGCGCTCAAATGGTCGTAGCTTCTTAGGCACCATGGCGAGACCTTCACTCAGAATGTCTGCGTTGATGCTCTCAGTGCCGTCTTTGCTCTGGCTAGGGTTGTACAAAGTGACCCAGAGCATGCCGTCCTTCTCAGTTGCCTCGACTCTGGCAACGAGCTCACGGTCGGCAGTCTCTTGCGAGATGAATGATACCGCATCCTGGAGGTACTCGGAGTTGCCAGGGAGTTGGATGTATGCCAACTGTGCCTCGACAGCTTGTGGCTTAAGCTTTGATGGCAAGAACTGAGGCTGTGAAAGAGGGCGGAGGCGTGACCATGGGATTATCTCAGAGTTACCATAATCAATGTACACGACCTCGGCCTTTTTGTTTTCACGGTCGTTGCGTCGAATACGCGCGCGGTACCATTGATCATCAGCAGTGAACTTGGCTGCGACGAACTCACCAGCCTTGGGAGCGTCGGACAGGCCTTGGCTGTTTGCTGGGTTGAGATGGAACTTGCCAAAGGCGTCCATGAGCGACGTCAAGGCCGATGTACCGCTACCAATTTGCTGGAGTCGGAGTCGGCCATCGTCTTCGACATGTGTGATGATGACATCGCGGTAGTCTGCCTTTGCTGATGGAGCAGCCTCGCCGTTGGTAGCTTCAGCAGCTTCAACTTCCTCGCCGTCGTCCTCTTGTGAAGGGTCATAGTCATGCCACAAGCCCTTGCGTGCGTCCTTGGCCCTCTGCTCAGCAGCAAACAGCTCGTTTGCGTTTCCAGACTTCTCCGCGGAGTAGGCATGGACTGTTGCAAGACCCTCCTCGACTAGCGTCTTTGCAAAGTTCTCACGGTTAATGTAGAGAGTACCGATGAAACCACCGACCTTGTCGCAGTCCTCGACGTCGATCTCAACGTCTCGCTGCTGGCAACGTCGGTTGGCGAATTCGTGTGCCTCCTTGCCAAACGGCTCCCCCTTTTCGTTCTCGTTACGCGCAGATCGAGGCGCACGAATACCAGAGAGGACAAAGGTGAGTTTTGCGTTCTCGCGTGGTACCAGTACAGTGAAACGCGATCCAGACTTGACAAAGTCCACAATTGCGGGTACCTTGCGTTGCCGGGAGAGTACGGTGAGTTGGCGCTTGGCCTTTTCAAGCGACTCCGAGTAGTCGACGTACTGTTTGATAGACGGCGCCTTGTCCGACCACAGCCCCTTCTTCTCCTCTTGCGCAGCTTGCTCAGCCAGTAGGAGGTCATCGTAGATGGGGCTCCTATCCGTGTCGTCCTGTCGGTGGCGGATGACCGAAGCCATGCCGTTCTCGACAAGCATCAGACCAACATTCTTGCCCTGGATGGTGACGGTGCACATCTCTCGCTCATCGTAGCCATCGCTGGCTGGCCGCTTTCCATCAACGTGGAATTTGACATGCTTTCCAATAAGCTTCTTGCGCAGGAACTCCTTTGCCTCGGCCACCCATGGCGATTGCTTAGGATCAGTAGGCTTTGGTTGACGGACGCTGCTGAGGTTGATGCGCTTCTCTGCACCGGCCTTGTTCCGCAGGAAAAGCGTGTCTGCGCTCTGGATTCGGCTGACGGTGGCTTCTTGCTCGCCTGCCCGGGTGACCTTGGGCGCAACGTGTTCCTTGTACACGCCCAATCGACCTTCTTTTGCCTGCTTCTCAGCTCCCCTCAGTATACCCATTTGCTGGCCCAAAAGGGTCGTGTGGTGGTCGGTGCACTTTGCGAGACCGTTCTTGAGGAGGAAAGGTGTGATGCTGCCCTGGGTCGGGTGCTTGACATCTGCAACGAGCTGGCCATTGGGTGTAGTACCGAGTACCTGAACGAGCACACCGCGCTGGAGCATCCTTGCCTCAACAAATTGTTGTGCCTCGTCACCAAATGGCTCAGCCGGTTGCACCTTTCCGTCCGAGGGGTTCGTTCGTTGTGTTGCTGGCGCGCGGATACCAGCGAGGAGGACCATGGTTTGCACATGCTCGGTGGGCGAAAGAAGGAGGCGCACGATGAGACGGTCGCCGGAAAGGACCTTTTCGACAATCGAGTCAATGTCCTTGCCCTTGTTCTGCTCAACAAACTTGTGGGGATCGCTCAGCTCTAAAGCCACGTTGATCCTGCCACCCGTCTCGGCCCAGATTCCCTTTGAGTCTGCCCTGGCGCGTGCCTCGTCTACTTGGAGTCTCTCAATCAGATTGGCCGCTTCGTCCGAGTCTTCTTTGCGGCCAGCGTCGTCTCGCAGCTTCACCCAGCCTGCGGCGACGGCTTGTTGGGGTAGTATCTCCTTGTTGGGTGTGACAATGAGGCCATATTCGCGGTTCGCGCCTGTGGGTATTTTGTACAGGACTTGGAATCGGACGACCTTGCCTACCAGCAGGCGGCGGAGATAGTCGCGTGACTCGAAGGCGAAGGGCTCATCTCCCTCTCGTCTCAATCGCGGCGCTGTTACAAAGGCTAGGCTGAGTATGCGCTCTGCTTTTGGGTCCTTGATGTTGTGGAGGACGACGGTATCGCCGGAAAGTACGCTCTTGACCTTTGCCTCGAAAAGGTTGCTCATGGTGGATGTCGGGTAGCTGCACGGGCGAGGTCGAGTGTTAGCTACTGTGTCCAGAGAGCTGCAGATGGTCGGTGGGGCACCTGTTCTCTTGCACTTACCGGAAGGAGATGCCAAAATCAATTATGTGTACCACTAAGTGTTAGGGAAAGAGGAGCAATTGATGTGTGGGCCAAGTGCCAATTGCTTTGTTCGAGTGTTGAGATGCTACGTGTTGTGATGGCGGGCAAATCTCGCCGTTGCTTCTCAGGGACCGTTCTTGTGGGGTCGGACACCCTAGTAGGCGAAGCTAAGATTGTCACTGTCGGCGAGGCCCAGCCCATACATGTCGCATTGGACGGAGCTGGAGAGCGCGTACAAGCGATGTAGAGTTGTGCAATCTAGGCTTTGCTGTAATTTTATTGTTGGTGATGTCATTTCTATCCATAGAGTTTTTAATGTCAGACTTCTAGGACAAAGGGATGCAGCATCGGTCTCAATTAAGTAGCTACAATATACACACGTATACTAGTAGATACGCTAATTACTCAATCGAGCCATCGTATTTGTAAAGCATTTTGGTCATCTCCACGAGCAAGTGCAGTGTGTAATACACGTGTGCTTACAATGCGTTGATGCAAGAGCTTGCTGTTAGTCCCAAGTCTGACAAGACGCATGGCACAACAACGACAGCTACCACATGAAACCAAACCACCAACTTAGGATCCACACCATTTACATAACATCCAACAATTACAAAGTTCACTAACCACCTACATTACCAATTTTATTAAGTTACTTTGAAACTTCATAATACTAAATCCAAGTCAGGATAAGGCGTAGTAGCGATACAAAAACATCGCACTCGGAAGTCCTACTAAGTATATCTCTAGCTTACTTATCCCGGAAATCATCAGGTTTCCAGAAAACCCACCCACTTTTTATGAAGCAATGTCGCAGATTAGGCACACACAAAAAACATGTTGAATTTGGGAGTGTACTAAAGACGAAATTCTTAAAGGAAGTCTTGAGGTTTGGACGGGGAGGGGGCTATGTATGCTTTACTCTTCCCATACACGTGACCGTGGAGCATTTTGGTCCGAAGTGTGGTCTCCGAGGGGCTGAACCTTCCTCAGGTTTTCATACAAGACACAGTGACATGCTTCTGGTCCCGTCCGCCTCTTAAATACTAGGTGAAATATTTAAACCTAATATTCTCTTATGTCTTGTTAGTATCACACCGTTATCGTTCCAGCCAGGCATTCAACAGCAACTTCTATCAGATGGTCAAGATCGCGCTTGCGGGTGGCACATCTGGCATTGGCCTGGCCATCCACAATGCTCTAAAAGCCCAGGATATGCACGAATATGTCATCTTCACCCGGACACCTAGCGATGATGCAAAAGCTATAGTTGTTGATTACACCTCGACCTCTGGTCTCGCGGAGGCGTTGAAGGCGCAGTCCATCCACACGGTCATATCTGCGCTGTCCATTGGAGACGAGTCGAGCGGCCAGGCGCAGTTGAATCTGATTGAGGCATCTGTCGGTGCTGGGTGTGTGAAGCGGTTCATTCCCAGCGAGTTCGGTGCCGACTACCATAAAGAGCACGTAGGATCCCTGCTCCCCCTCTCTATACTTCTCTTGGATAAGAAAAAAAGGTAGTTTCTGACATGAGTCATCTAGAATGGTCAAACATCCACCTTCATACACGTACAAGTTCAAGGCTCGTGAAGCGCTCGCCAAGACAGACTTGGAGTACAGTCTCGTCTGCATTGGCATCTTTCTTGATTTCTGGGGCTACCCTCATGTTCGCAGTGTGCTGGACCCGCGCAAGATTGTTGGCATATTCATCGATTTGGCTCACAATTTTGCTGCCATACCGGGAGACGGCGAGACCTTTATGGTCTTCACGCATACCGCGGATGCGGCACGCTTCGTTGTTGGCATGATGGATGTTCCCAATTGGCCTGAATCAGCTTTCTTCGCTGCCGATCGCCTTACTCTAAAGCAATTTGTGCAGCGCGCCGAGCAGACAAAGGGTGTGAAATTCGAAGTCCACTATGATACGGAGGAGGACATTCGAGCAGGCAAGATGACCCTGCCACCAAATGTAAGGGAATGGTTGCCCAGTCCGGAATGGATCCCGATGTTTTCGGCTGCCGCGTTGTCATATTTGGGAGGTGGCTTTGATATGGATATGACAAAGTGCAAAAACGACTGGTTTCCTGAGATCAAACCGCTCAAAGTCCAGGATGTCATCGATGCGTGGAACGGAAAATAGGACATGTATGTGTATAGGATTTGCTGGTTGCAAGAGTGTTATGACGGATGGCTCCCGGACTTACGGACTTAAGCCTGTAAACACGCCAGCTCTGATAGGCCAGCAACACAGGACGTACTATGCAAACGGGCGTAACGGCAATATACAACGAGCATATTAGCAATGGTAGAAATAAGGCCTCCTGCTGCAGAATATTGGGTAATACAAATCAGAGATTTATATGAACATGTAGTCGAATACACATATCCAGCATCTGCTGATTGCGTCTTACGCTCGAGTACACTCATCATCAGCCCACCTCGCAAGACTAACAATGCCAGACGTCGAAACCATCCGCTCGAGCATTGCGCAGCTACCGGATGGGCCACCGCTTGTCGTGGCCCTGATTGGAGGTACAAGCGGTATTGGATCGTATGTAGCACAAACGTTTGCCTCGACGTTTGCGGGACATGGAGCTAAACTCCGGGTTTATCTCGTGGGACGCAATGCTGAACGGGCAGAGAGATTGATGCAATCTGGTCGTGAGACGAGCGCGGGCTCGGAGTGGCGGTTCATTAGGGCGAAGAATTTGGCTTTGATGAGTGAGGTGGATGCTGTGAGTGAGGAGATTATACGGCAAGAGGAGGCAGGTGCGTTTGCCGGCGGACCACCGAGGTTGGATGCATTGTACATGAGTTCGGCGCTGTCGCCATTGGCACCATCACCTCGTAGGTTATTTGTTGTTTGTTTTTTGTTCCGCCAGAGTTTCATATACTGATTGGAGTGATTGCAGTCACGGAAGAAGGAATTGATTCGCAAATGTCGTTGCTCTACTACTCGCGCATCCGATTCATACAGAATCTGAGTGGGTTGCTTAGAGCAAGTCCGACGACGGCGCATGTCATTTCCATTTTTGCGGGATCAGTCGAGGACCAGATCAAGGCAGGTGAGGTGCCGATTGGTGCGCCCGAGGCAGCAATCTACAGTGTGACCGAAGTGCGCAAGCGGACGTGCTTCATGAAGACATTTATTTTTGAATTACTGGCCGAGCAACATGAGGGAAAAATCAGTTTTGTACACATTTACCCTGGACTAGTAGACGGCCCCACTTTTCTGAGCGAGGAAAACCCGCTATGGTTCCGTATTCTGTGGAGGGTGTTGAAGCCATTGGCGAGCTGGTACATGACGAGCCCCGAGGTGTGTGGACAGGTCATGGTGTCTCTGAGTACGGGGCGGTATCCTGCCAAGGGAACATTGGCAGGGGACAAGGTGGCTTTCAGCAGTCAGAGGGAGATGGGAGGGGGAGCCTATGCAGTAGGCCAGCGAGGAGACGAGAGGAAGGAAGTGAGCTGGGCCAAGGCGCGGCGAGATGACACTGCAAAGAAGGTTTGGGAGCACACCATGGGGGTATTGCAAGGGGTGGGTAGTTGGTGTGAGCGAATAAATTAACAAGAGAGAAAATGCATATGTATGGGTTGGTTGAGCAGAGTGTTGTCACAGGAATCGATGCAGCAGAGGATACGCGTCCCCATGTGGTGGGCATGGCAATACTCAAAAGGGAAGGCACGACAGTTGTTGGCCTAGCAGCAGGGCCAACAGGCGTGCCAACATGGAGTTGGGGTCGTGTTGTGAGTGCCGTGCCTCGAAGTGTTGGGGTAGATTGATTTTTTTTTGCAGCGGAGGTGTCAGACTCGTGTCAGCAGGTTGGATTTGCGTTGAGCGGTAGGCTAGAGGCCGTTCATAATTAGCAGCAAGCTACAAGCCATGCCAAGGCCGGGGCAGGACCGGTTCGTGAAGACATGATGCGACTGTGCAGCACGGACTTGAGTGGTTGGGGCGAGTTGCAATGCGGGCGGAGGACCAAGACCACGACGGCTGGGGCGCGGATGGCGGCGGAAGGGAGCATGTGGTGGTGGTAGTGGTGGTGGAAGCAGAAGCAAGGTTGGGGCACGAGGCGATGAGTGTGTAGTTAGATAGAAGCCATCATGTCGAGGCTAAGAGGCGGCAGAAGAAATGGTCGCTGACGCGGCTCTGGCATCGGGACACGCAAGGTGAGATAAGCTTCGCTCGGGGGCGGGGTAGGGACGAGAGAGTGAGCCTTGCGCCGATTGCAGCAGCAGCAGCAGCAGGCGTCGGGTGCAATGGCGCCATGGTGTGGTGTGCAATGTGCCTGCGTTTCACAATGGGCAAACTGGCCATGAGACGGTGGTTTGGAGCATGTAGAATAATGATTGCAGCAGCGACAGCAATACTTAGCAACACGACAAGGGCATGCATGCATCCATCGACGATTGCGCGACCAGGCCATATGTATTGGATCGTGTGGGGCTGGCTAGTGTCGAGGATGGATGCAGATGCTACTCTACTCTACTCTACTCTACTTACTGCAAGCGGCATTGGGCTGTGCATTGGCAGGTACGAAGAGGGAGGGGAGGGCAGAGGGCAGAGGGCAGAGGGCAGAGAGACGCAAGCAGCAGTACGTGGATGCTGGTGGTGCGGGCAGTGTTGGATATTGGATTGAGGGCTTGGGGGAGTGGAGTTATAACGATTGTCCGGAAAAGAAGGAGGGTGGACAAAGACAGCCAACCACCAGCCTCCTCGACGGCGATGCTGAGATAGCGGAGATTGGATAGGCGGCCCACTGAGCCCACCCTGGCTGCTTGTTTTCACGCAGCGGGCGTCGCACAGCCAGGCACCTAATACTCATCCATACTTGATATACATGTCGACTCCCGCCACACAACAAAGCATGGGGCGCATGCGTGTGGTGTCGTTGATTTATTGACGTGGGCGCACAGCATCATCATCATCATCATCATCATCACCTACCCATTGATCGCTGCGGCTAATGGTACTACTTCCTTACTCGCGCACGCCAGTGAATGCATCGTGTACGTATTTACACATGTACACACTGTCGTCTACACTACCAAGTACTTGTGCGAATACGGCGGCGGCGCAAAACCTGTTGGGGAGGGCGAGGATGGCTGGGTTGGCCGACGTCACCAGTGGGTTCGCGGCCGTTGGTCCACCGCGTTTCCTGGGTGAAATGCTGCGGCGGGCCAGCCCCGGCGCCCACACCCCGTCAGCCTCCGTGGTACCAGCCCGTCTTACCCGGCCTGCCAGATGCCCTGCCCTGCCCTGCCCTGCCTGCATCCTGCCCTGCCTGCATCCTGTCCTGTCCTGTCCTGTCCTGTCTATCCACTCCACCAAACCTCTCTCTCTCTCGCTCTCTCCTCCCATTCCCTCCCACCATCCCACTCCACCCACCGCCGCACCATTTCTTTTGGCTGCCTGTGCTCCCGCCCCAAAGCACACGCCCTGCCTCGCCCTGCAAGAACAAACAAAGACACCCGCCCCAATCGCCCACGCCCCCACCAATAGTCCGCTGCGACCCATCCCCCGAGCGGTGCGCCGCCGCCTAAGACGTCCTCGCTTCTTGCAGCATCTTCTGTAGGAAAAAGTCTGCCCAAAATGGCCTACCACCAGCAACAAGCCTGGCCACTCGGACAAGCTCAATACACCGACGCCGCCTCCGCCGACGACAGCCCTCCCCCTCCACCCGTCCATCGCACGCCTGTAGCCCAGCACATGAATAGCCACCCACCCTACGCTGACCCCAACAACTACTCCGACTATTCGACGCCTGGCCACGCCTTCTCCGACAACACCATGGCTGTACACCAGTCGCCAGCCTCCGCGCCGCCCACACGAGGCATCGACTCAGGCCGCCCATTGGGTGTCCCTGGCAACCTTTCGCCTGTTTCGCCTGTTTCACCCTTCAATGACTATGACGCCTCCATGGTCCCTCGCCCAATGTACTCTTCGCGCTCAAACGGCTCCGCTGCGCCTCTCGCTCCTGGCATGTACTCGAGCGATAGCTCCCTCCTCAGCATGCCTCACTCATCCCACAGTGGTCGCACCTACTCCGACACGCCCTACAACCGCTACTCGTCGTCGGCCCAGAACCTCGCCCCGCAAATGGGTCAGATTAATCCAAACGAAGTGGACAATGACGACGATTGGGGAATGGGACCTAGCGAGGCCCTGCAGAACAAGCGCCGTTCCTTTGTCCCCTTTGGCAGCTCACGCGACGGCAGCAGCCGCAATGGCTCCCCTGGATCATCAATCAACAATGGCGCCGCCGGCGCAGGTGCAGCTGCAGCTGCAGGTGCTGCCGCCTACAGCGCCGCGCGCGACGGCAACAAGTACGACACAGTGCCCATGGTCAACGGAAGCGGAGAGCTCATGCCCGAAAAGATTGCAAGCTGGAAGGCAGAAGACGACCTGAAGAAGCGCAAGAAGAGAATGTGGATAGCCATTGCAATCATCACAGTCATCATGATGGGCGCAATCCTCGGTGGTGTCCTCGGTGCCACCATCAACCGGGGCGGCGGCTCAGGCAACGCAGAAAAGGCGCAACAAGCTGCCAACGATGTTGCCAAAGACAACAAGGACGACCTTGGCAAAGACTCGTCAGAGATCAAAGCCCTCCTGAACAACCCCAATCTGCACAAGGTCTTCCCCGGCATGGACTACACGCCGCTCAACTCGCAATACCCAGACTGTATCCACGTCCCACCATCGCAGAATAACATTACGCGTGACTTGGCCGTCATGTCACAGTTGACCGACTCTGTCCGCCTATATGGTACTGACTGCAACCAGACCCAGATGCTTATCCACGCCATTGAGCGCCTGGAAATTAAGGATTCCATGAAGATCTGGCTCGGAGTCTGGCTCGACAGCAACGACACCACTACCCAGCGACAGATTTCCCAGACCTGGGATATCCTTGACGACTATGGCTGTGACTACTTCAAGGGCATCATCATCGGCAACGAGGTGCTATTCCGAAAAGACTTGACCGCCGATGAGCTCCTCAACCACATCAGCGACTTCCGCAAGAACATTACCGACCACAAGTGCCAACTCCCCGTCGCCATGGCCGATCTTGGCGACAACTGGACCGCCGACATGGCCACCAAGGTCGACATTGTCATGTCCAACGTCCATCCATTCTTCGCCGGTGTTGACGTCAAGGCGGCCGCTGGATGGACCTGGGACTTTTGGCAAACTCACGACGTTGCTCTTACTGCCAGCCAGAACAAGATTCACCAGGTTATTGCAGAAGTTGGCTGGCCATCTGGAGGCGGTACCGACTGCGGTGGAGCCACGACTTGCACAGGCGGATCTGTTGCTGGTATTGACGAAATGAATCAGTTTATGGAAGACTGGATCTGCCCTAGTCTGAAGAATGGTACCGAGTATTTCTGGTGAGTTTATTCTTTAGAAAAAAGCAAATAGACGCAAAAAATTAACAGCCATCTAGGTTCTCTGCATTCGATGAGCCATGGAAGATCAAGTACAACGAAAAAGGCAAAGAGTGGGAAGACAAATGGGGTCTCATGGACGTTGACCGCAACCTCAAGCCCGGCCTCAAGATTCCCGACTGCGGCGGTCAGTCGTTACCGACATCGTACCAACATTAGACGAGCGCAACGACCGCATATCACCGATTCCTTCTCACCACGAGTTCTTGCATGACGGCATGGCGTTGGTTGGCGTTTTTTTTTATTTCACACAAAGGAAAATAGTCCTTTGTGATTTCTGGCATCATCCATTTGTAGTGGAGGACGGGTTTTTTTCACTTTCCTTCCCAAGGCGCGGCATCATCCATCTCCTTGCCCAACAAAAGAGGGTCTTGTATATTTGGAACCGGGAGCACCCGAGTGCTTATCTGGTTTTGTTGTCTTTTTTCCTTTTTTTCCATTACCGATCCGCGATATCTTGGTCGGTTGGGGTGGCTTGATTTGCTTGCTCTCATGCCCACGACCTTATCTGGGCGGACATGTTGGGGGAATACCCTCTAGTTGTTCGGTGGGGTTGGCTGAGCCGGTTTCCTTTTGTTACATGGAATAATGTATCGGAGATTGGAGGAATGGGTGTGGGTCGGGGAACAGGGGGGGGGGTTATGGGAGGAAGAGAGGAACATAAAGTCTGGCTTGTATATATACGCACATACGACATCACATGGGATGAAAGAATTTATTCCGGCTGGCTGGAAACATTTTAATCGAAGCCAAGTTGGTTTTACACTGCGCTGAGTTGAGAGTGTATTCGTTGCACGTTTTACAATTTGATAGAACTGTTGGGCCGACATAGAATAATGAGAAATGTCAATGATTTTGGAAGATCTTCTTCTCCCTATAGTATCAGTCACTGTGAACGTTCTCACCCTATTCATCCACATCCAACATCTCTCTCCCATCTCCAACATTTTTCCTTTTCTCGCTTTCACTCCCACACTCCCACACATAAACTCACTTTCTGCACATAACCTATCAACCACCAAAAAACCTATATTTAGCAAAAAAAAAAAAGACCCTCCCCACTCCTACATCCCATGTCGCAAAGTTCCCCCCACGGTACCCACCAAACATGCCCCCCCACCCTGGCTTCTCTTTTCTTTTTCTTTTTCTTTTTTTTGGTTCCCAATTGACTTCTCTCTGCAGGGTGCCTGTCGTGATCATCAAACTGTGTGTATCCTGCATGTTCGGTAAACACACGACGGGTCGGGGAAACGCGCGTAATATGCAAGGTGCTCTCCCTCCCCTTGTTTTTTTTTGGGGGCGCTGCAGGGGCTTGACGCAGGGCTGTAGTATGTATGTGTGGATGTGGATGTGTATCTGCAACATCGTTTTCTTGGTTGTTTTAGGATTGGGAAGGGGAAAAAAGGAAGGAAGGGAGGGAGACACGTGTAGATAAGCAAGATGGAAACTACATTAACAATTCTCGATTCTTTGATAAGAATAAATTATTAATTATGATGGTGATGACGTTACTTTGTTACGATACTTGCTCTCTCTCTCTCTGTGCATGTAAAAAAAGAGACAGCCAGTGAAGCTCAGAAGCGGTAAGGAAAAGACAAAACAGACAAACCCTTTACATCATCGCAGCCATAACCTCCACAATCGCTGGACCAGCGACAATTGTATCATCCGTAGCCGCAGTATTACAACTCGTAAGCACCAAATAACTCTGACCCGTCACACCCTCCTTTGGCACCATGACCTCAAATCCTCCCTCTACAACCTCCACATCCACAAACACCGGTCCCGTAACCGTAATAAACGCCGCATAAACCTTTCCTTCAATCGTATACTTGGGCGTAGAAGCCACAATCTTATCTCCGCTGTACACCCCCATCTTCCCCTTCTCAGCCGGCGCCGCACTCAGCACCGGAAACGCCTTGACGGGCAACTTGGGATTACCCTCGGGACACGCCTTGATAAACTGCGCCGCAAGCGTGTACACCTCGTTGTAACCCAGCGGGTTATCAAAGGGCACGGGAAACGGCGCTTCAGCAATACTGTTCCGGATGTACGCTGCGTGCCGGGCTTCAACGGTGAGGATGGAACCTGCGGCTGTGAGATAGGTTTTGGACATTATGTCGGCGGCGGCGCCGAGGTAGGCGCTTACGCCTACGCCTTCGAGCACGGAGGCGGTGGCGAGGAAGGAGGGGATGTCGGTGTAGCCAAAGTCGTAAGTACACGCTTCAACGGGTGTAGCGCCTGCGGCTTTGAGACCAGCGGTTAGGAAAGAGACGTGTGCGGCTTCGTCTGCGGCGATTGTTTTGACGCGCTCGTAGGTTTCCTGTGTGAAGTTTGCAGAGGTGAAGTCGGCGGCGGTGTACTTGGCGAGGGCTTCAGAGTAGAAGGTCGCTTCGAGGTGTTCGAGGGTGAGGGCGTAGTTGAGGATTTCGCCGTCTGAGGGGCCGTCTGCGCGCCGGGAGATGGGCGAGGCGGAGGTGAGGGCTGCCAGGAGGGTGGTGGAGAGGAGTGTGGACTTCATTTTTTTTGGAAGATTGGGTATTAAGAGACTTGGTAAAGTAACAAAGTCTGTGGATAGTGTTCAAGTGGTAGTGATGATGAACTTGATGCCTTCTTTTCTCTCTCACGACTACAGTGTCTCTTTATACCTGTCCTCCCTTTCATTCTTCCAACTCTACTAGTCCCGCTGTTACTCCTCTCCAACCGTCATTGTCATCATCGTCGATTGTACAACATAATCGCCCGAACGGAGTGATCCTCATCCGACGCCCCCTCCCCCCAAATCCTAGCCTACGTTTAAAATTCTATACCGCAACCACCCAGGCGCAACCGTTCCGATCAGGAAACGCTCAGCAACTCCAATTTCCTAATCAGGGGGGCTGTAAGACCAAAACGGTACTGACGTGTAATAAGCGTGCAGAAACCAAGCCATACTCCGCACCATTTGCGGGTTGGGCTCGATTTCTTTGGTGTTGTTGTGGTAGTCTTGTCCCCACATTGACGGAATGCTGACCTTCCGAACGAAACAAAAGTGCGCTAAAGCGCTACAGGGCGGACTACGATCGACTTGGTGTGATTTGGCCAATTAGAAGAGACTGGACCCCCCTAGGAAGGGGGAAGATCGAGGCTTATTTTGTTTAACCTGGATTTGTTTGTCAAGACATCGTGGGGCGCGGGACATCGAGCCCGTATGTGCATTGCAGGAGGTAAATCCGCGGAACGATGGTGGATGCGGGGTTTTCTTTGGTAGAAAGAGAAGAAAATTTGTATGTATCCGGATGGGGATGTCGCGGGTCATGGACAGTGAGATGTATGACGAGTGTGGCTTTTTACTTTATTCATTGCATTTTTGGTTGCCCGTTGGGGAAGACGGCAAGACAACCGTTGTAGTACTGCAAGACTACGAATTCTCACAAACCCACCAATGCTGTTGCACATAATACTCGAGGTGTACACTGTGAACTAGCACGTCCAAATCCCACCAATAAAACTTAGCCAAGGTATATTCTTCACAATATCTCGTTCGTCCCTGAAGCTACGCGCATCTCAAAACAACACCCAACCGCACAAGCGTTCGAGCGGCCGAATTCCAGAACCCGCACTACTATCCCCACACTTGCCGCGGCCGCACTCTTTTGCACCTAGCACCAGAAAAGTGATCGCCAGATAGAAATCTCCCGCTCCAATCAAAAAAAATATTTACAACTGCCAACCTAGTAAACTAACTCATCCATGTTCCCGCCCCCGACTCATCCACCGCAAAGGCGTCGTTCGCCCTTGCCCCGGGATACCCTCCCTCCGAAAAATCTCAGAGCCCAATTTACACTAGTAGATCGACATACACATTCGCTCTAGCCGTGTATGTCTGAAACCGCGAGTCCAGATACTACGATCGATACCTAAACCGTACCTGCTTAGTCTTTCGGCAGCGCTGTTTCCCGAGTGGAAGACGTTTGATCCGGTAGTCGGTAGTTGGGTGTAACTTGCAGAAGGGCGGGCTGGGGGTTTGGGTATACAGACTAATCAAGTTTTCGAGGGAAGCAGAAGGATAGTAGTGGTGGTGGTGGTGGCGGTGGCGGCGGCGTGGAAGTAGAGAAAGCCGAGGCGAGAAGAAAGTAAGTGAGGGTGTAGTGTGGAAAGCAAGGGAGTTAAGTTTAAAGACTCTGAGAGCGAAAGTAGAAAGAATGCTTTGGACGACTTGGTTTAACTGAATAATCGTCTAATTGTCTACTTGAAGCAATAAAGACAAGATACATTATCATCTACCTTACTTCCCTCCCTCCCTCCCCCTTCTCCATCCCCGAACCTCCAAGAAATCTAAACATCACAACACACAGACAACCATGAGACTCTCAACCCCCCTCCTCAACCCCCTCCCCCTCTTCCTCGCCACAGTAACAGCAACATCGGAGTCAGTCCCTCCTCCCATCCTCCCATCTATCCATCCAACTAACACCCAGCCACAGCGCCCCTCTCTCAACCCTAACCATCCACCCCGCCTGCCCCAGCGCCATGCCCTCCGACGTTATCGTAACCCGCTCGAACGTACCCGTACCTTCCTGTGCAGCCGGCAACGAAACAAAGCCCATGATCATCAGCATGGACGGCGATAAAACAATGACGATGACGGCGGGCGGAGGCGCGATGATGACGCCTAGTATGAGTTCGAGCGGGAGTCCAGCGCAATTTACTGGTGCAGCCGTGCGTCACAGCGTAGGCGTACTTGGTGGAGGGATTTTGGCTGTGGTGGGTGGAGCGGTCGTTGCTGTCGTTGTTTAATACTCTATTTGAATCACATATGTTGCAAAAGGAGAGCAAGTCTGGAAGGAGAAGAAGAAGAAGAAGAAGAAGAAGAAGAAGAAGAAGAAAAATATATTTTTTTTCCCGATAATGTAATGAAAGAAGTAGATGATAAGAAACTCCAGTACACCGCCTATATCCCTGTATAAATCCTCCTCTCTCCGACCTAAAACCCCAAATATACCACTCCTGATTTTCCTATATATCGCTTTTTTTTGTAGTAGTAGTAGAAGATGTCGAATACATATCCTCCAAAGTCTAGTCAAAAAGATCCTCTCCCCACCCAAGTATGGTGTATACAAAGCATCGACATCTCCTCAACAATGTTCCCCCCTTCTTCGTCCCCTAAGAAACATGAGAAAAAAAATCCGATAACAACTCGTAAGAAAAAAAGAAGAAAAAAACTCCAAGATACATGCCACCCATCACCAACACACACATACAGAAATCCTTCAAAGCAACCAGTTTAAGAATCAAACACAGCACCATACGCCGCACCACCCCAAGCTTTAACCCCTTCAACAACCTCTCTTGTAACCTTTGGATTGCTAACCACCATAACAGCTTCAATCTGCGCTTCCTGCATCAAATACGTAGTCTCGCCCGCAACATCCGGTCTTCCCTGTTTCGAATCGAAAATCCTCGGCTCAGGATCCACATTGCGGATGATATCCTGTACGAATTGCCAATGGGGTGCATCAGGCTGGTAGACGCACCACATGACCTTGATCGTACGTCCTTGCTTCTTCATGTTGGCAATGGCGGGGCTGCGTAGGAGGGAGAGCATGGGGCCGATGCCTGCGCCTGTGGCGACGAGCAAGAGGGAGTTGAAGAGCGGGGAGAAGGCGAGGAAGTTCATGGCGGCTGGCTTGCGGATCCAGATGTGGGTTGGCGGGTTTTGGATTATGGCTTTTGTCCAGTCACCGGCTTGCGAAATCACTATGTAGGCGGATTCGCCGTCGGGATTGGGGATCGTGGCGAAGGCGTGCCATTCCATGAGGGGACTCCGCGAGAAGCGCATGGTGGATGTGTAAGGCATGTACTTGAAGGGGAAGCTGAGCTTGACTTCGCGGCTCGAGACGAGTTCGGTAGTGATGGGTACTCGGCGCATGCGTGTCCAGGGGAGGATGATGATAGAGGTTGTGGCGGCTAAGAGCCATACGGCGGGGTTGGCGTGCATGTCTGGATTCTCTGGGCTTTTGCTGGATACGCCGGCGTGGATCCAAAGGACGATGAGCGCTGTCCAACCGCCAAAGCGGTGCGTATGTTCGAAAGTGTTGTGGAATTTGACGCGGAGCCGTGGATGAGCCGTAACGCACACGAGAAAGATGGAAAACAGGAATGAGTAACAAGCGATAATGTCGACCCACATGGACGCCGTTGCAGTTCCTGCGTCTGAGTTTCCGAGGAAGAATACAGTGTTGCGATATACAAAGTATGTGTACCAGAAGAGCGCTGAGATTGCACAGCCGATATGAAATCCGCCATAATGATGAAGGTCTGAAATCGTCCTCGCAAACCAGAATGGTAGGTTTGAGGGCATCTTTGCCACAAAGGCAAAGGTCAAGTTAATAAGGTCTTCTTGGCGAACAAATACGGCGGCGAAGATGTTGGCGGCGGTAGCGATAAGAGGTGCGGCGAGAGAGAGGCGCTTGTATAAAACAGCGAATACAACAATATTTATGATAAAGGTCAGCCCGATGAGTACGCGGTAAGCCGAGAGCCAGTGGAGGCTCAAGAATTTGATCCATTGCCTGTGCGTCCATCTTGTGTTTGGCAATGGGACCGCGGAAACACTGTGTGTTTTCACAGCGTTACCTGACTTGGTGCCGGCGTTTTTCTCGCTCATTGAGGCATAGACCTGCATTGATGTGGATTTGAGGCTCTCCTGCGATGAGTTGATTGATGACGCTCGAGTATTGTCAGAGGTATCAAGTGGATCTGAACGCTGGTGGATCTGGACAACGCCTTCATTCGAATCAACATGCTCCTCCTCGGGAACATTCGGTGGAGAATGTTCAAGTGACTCTACGGACGAATTGCGTGATTCCATATGTTGAGACCGGCGGGTTCCGGAAGAGTCAGAAGGAATATGTAGGCTAGGAGAGGTTAAGGGCGGTCTGCATCGGCAACCATTGGATGCTTGAGGTGGCGTTGCCATCGTGACAGTGAAAGACTAAAAGAGCGGTAAGGAGATAGGCTCAGAGTGAAAGAAGACTTTTGGTTGTTGATGAAATGGTTGGAAGTGCTGTTTACTATCAATGATTCCATGACGATTTTATATCGTTGTCCAGCCCTGTGTGCATATTCCCCTATTGGAGAGAGCACCGGTGTTGATGCTCTAAATTTGTTCATACACAATGCTCCTGCAGCCCGTAATCGGGTCTACTAAAGATGTCTCAGTGGCTTGGTCGTTCAGCCTCTCAGTGATGATACACGCTCAGCGTATGGTTAGGTCAGCACTACCATGAGCTTCATTGGGGATCGAGAGTCAGGCTAGCGTATATTCAGTCCTCGGTGTGAAGCTGTAGGCGCGCATTCTGCATTAATCTCACTTTTTTAGATGAATTCCTTAACAGGATACCACAGTGCAGCACTCCTGGAAGCCTCGCATTGCAATTGGTCGATTGGCTGCATTTGTTATTATTATCTTGCCCCTGGGGCCAATAACCCAACTGAAATAGACTCTCGTGTCAGACGCATAGATAACATGCAATGCAGAGTATAGTAGCTATCATGTAGTCTGGACAAGCATAATACCGTATTCGTCGCTTTAGGCGAATGCACTGGAGCACGGACGCCATTGACCTCAGTGGCTTAGCAGATTTGGTGAGTGGTAAGTGAATATCGGAGGCCGTTGCCAAGACTTTAGATCTGGTATCTCAGACCTGAGCACGAAGTGGCGGCCATGCAACGACGAGGCTTGTCAAGTGAGGGCTGTGTAACAAAACAGCCTCAGAGTCATTGCGCTAGCTTGTTCCAAAAGAGGTTTTTGGTCTGTGCATGCGGCTGACATAGTCGACGTACAATGTGTAGCTAGAGCGCTGCATGTGAATGTGACCTTTAACGGAAATCGGACAGACAGCACGTGCAGCAACATCAGAGACCGTTGAGAAACGCCAGTAATTCTTGCACAACTTTCTCTGGCTGCTCTTGCTGCGGCCAGTGACCTGCGCCTTTGATGAAATGATTTCCTCGGAAGTCGGAACAAGAATGCGGATAAGACTCAATGGCCCCGGGTTGCTGATAGTTCCCCCAGTCGTTTGCGCCTGAGATGAAGGTGCTTGGGCACTCGATCTTCTTGCCTGCAAAAAGCTCTAAATCCTTCATACGATCCGGATCAGTGGTTATGCGATAGTAGTTGAGGCCACCCTGGAAACCTGTTCGAGACCATTCTTCCACGTAAACTGCAAGGTCCTGGTCGGGCATCCATGACTTGGTCGCCGACGTGTCCTGGCCAGCCATCATGTTAGCAATGGTTTCAGGCATGGATAGGCGTAGCGGCATAATGTAGTAGAAAGGTAATCTTGCCAGCTCTTGGGCCGTCCAGCTCTCCAAGGGGTGGGGCTCATTCTGTTTCCAGTCGGCTGATTTGACATGAATGTATCCTCTTAGAAACTCATGCAAACCTTGGGTAGGGTTAGCCCAGTCTTGCGCTGCTACACTAGTACTGTTGTACCACTTGTAGTGTTTTCTTGGCTCAGCTAGGCTTGCCAGCTCAGCATGGACATCAAGTGGCGGTGCAGAGGCGTCCATTTGTCGCTCAGCTCGAGCTGTGTTAAACGGAAGGGGCGCAGGAGCCTTGAATGGGTGGCTCATCATTACAACGCTCTTGAAAAAGTCCGGGCGCATCAAAGCGCACATGCTAGCAGTCACAGCTCCAAAGTCATGGCCGACGATGCACTTGACTTCGCGATGACCCAAGGCGTTGACCAGGGTAACGACGTCGCGGACGACATTAGTCATAGCAAATTGCGACAAATTGGTATTGATGAATGATGAATTGTCCCAACCAGTGGTCCTTCCGTAGCCTCGCTGGTCGAATGCAACGACATGGTAGCCGGCGTCTGCTACAGGCACCATTACCTTTCTCCAGGAGAAGGCGAGTTCAGGAAAACCGTGGCAGAGAACGATGAGAGGCTTATGTTGCCTTGGCGTATAGCCAGCTTCGATCATGTGAAAGGTGATTCCGTTGGATGGGCAGTGAACATAGTTTTCGGTTATGCCGTCTGGAAGTGGCAGAGGCGGCAGCTGCGAAGCTGACATGTTGATGGCTTGTCACGTGAGAGTGGATCAAAAGTACGGATGAAGCGATAAATAATGGGTGATTGTTGTAGGTGATTTTCAAACACAAAAACGTACGACTCGAGATGACAGTGTAGAGCTAAGAGTGAGTCTACGATGCGGGGAAGACGTGAGAGGGAGCTGCCAAGCTGCGTAATACTAGTAGTGGCCCACTTGCGGTAGGTAGTACGTAAGGAAGTAGTACGATGCTGACACATACTAAATTTACATGCCTATCAATTCTCCCCTACAACAAGAACTAATCTTACAGAGGTCAAAGGTTGCTTTTGATGCAACCATAGACTCGATCTATCTACACCTGGTTTCACCTGTCGTAGTTCCCAACTTGGTAGGGCGTAACCTTTTCAGGAAAGAGCTTGCCCTTTTATGAACTAAACAAAGAACTTTCCGACCGTTGTTTACCCTTCTCTACTACAGCCTCGATGAATTCCCTTGGTCCTTGATGAGAAACATGCTCCGCATTCGTTTTGAGATAATGCTCTACAAATACACCCCAAAGTTTCTTGTCTCCCTCGTCGGTGGCAGTGGGACGCGGGTAATATGGATCATTGAACCAGAAGCCCTCGACCAGTTTCTTCATTACCTCCTTGCACCCTGCCTCGTCATCCGCATGATACTCAAAACGCTGGCACTGATTAAAATCCAGTAGCCACATCGATGTCTGTTCATTTCTGAGATTGGTCATATGCAATCTCCCTGCTGTATCCTTTGTAGCTGCACGGACTTCCTGTTCGCTTGGATAACTACTACTGACAAGATGGCCGCCTCCAAGGACGAATTCTACATCGTTTGCATCGATGCCAACTTTCCAGTGGAGGAAAGCTAGAGTCTGTGCCATGGTGACAGCGTAGCGTTCTGGACGTAACCCGAGTCGTTTCATCTCGTTGACGTGAAGTGGAAAGTTACGAAGCTGGAAACATCCGGCTTCCCTATGCGACGTGCAACTGCGCCGGCCTAGATAGAGTCTTACTAGGCAATCATTGTTCTCATGTCTCGCGAGAAATTTGGTTTTGATTGTTTTGATTGCTTTGGGGCATAGTAGGTCTACGATGTCTTCGCGGAAGCAGAGACGCACAGACAGGATGCGCTTCGAGATGAGACCGTAGTTTGGGATAGACGGGATTCCTTTAGGGAAGCAGGAAGCTGTTGAAAACCAGATTGTACTCCCGCGCGTGATCCATGCTTCAGGCCGAGGGACCGATATGTTTACGGAGCTGAGAGGGGCCAGAGTGCTGTATACTGAGTAATGGATCTGGTAGTCGGTAAAAAGCTCATCTTCTTTGGCAGGAGAGTTGGGTATCTTTACGACGGAATCGGTGTCGTTCAATGCAAGCACCGTTCCACACTGTCCCCTACCGACTTCGATGTGGTTGGCTCTGGCGGCGGGAGGGGTGCTTAGAATGTTTCCGCACCAACTCAACATGTCTTGTAGTAGATTTATAAAGCACATACTTGGAAACTTTAGAAGAGAACCTGCTTGTCCTCCATGCGTGGAAACTTGTAGTAGATGGGAAGTGGCTGCCTAACTGTTTTGCAAGAAAGAACACTGTATCAATAGATGAAACCATGGTTCACCAATCCAAGATACCGGAGGAACAACAAAAACTGGTATTGTATTACTGCCGACTAACAGGTTTGATCCCAAGCCGGTTGATCGCAGCACAGCGAAACAGTGTTGTTTTATCGAGTAGTAAAATCCAAATATAACATTTTCTCCAAGTAAATCACCCTAGGCCAACATAGTCTTCGATGCATGGGATTGTTTCACAAAAGGCAAACCCCTTCAAGGGTTGTATTTTATTCGGTCCTTGTCTTTTTCTCTTTTTAATTGAGATGCTTCTCCAGTTCATGCGTTCAGGGCCTGAGGCGGCAAAGCGGAGGGCTGACCCCTGTTCAGCCCTGTGGGTTAGCTGGATGAGTGGTGCTTACACACAATGTTTTGACAACATGGCAGTATCCTCGACACGACCCCTTCTACGCCCCTTGCCATGTTTCCAGTAGGCGACTAGTAAAAGGTCTATCGTGGCCCAAGTGGGTCTCTGGCCTGGTGTTGCTGTGTCGATGGGCCGTTAGTGCAAATCAGGGACCGGCTGGCCCTGGGCCGGCCTACGGGCGTGACGTCTGTGGCTGGAGCAGACATCTAGACTGAGCGAGTCGGCGTCGTGTTGTGCGGTGGCCTGGGCTGCGCGATGTGACGAACAGGTGTATGGATATTATTGCTCCGTGACGACACCCCGTCCAAGCTTCCACCCTTGTCCTCGACGGCGTACCATAAGGCGATCCTCTTGCCTGTTTTGCTCTCATGGACGACTCCACTCGAGCCAAATAGACGGCGTCTTCTTCCTACCCTCGTCGGTCCGCAACCCATCCATCCATCTCACTCCTCGCCCTGCCGCCCGCCACGTCTGCGCTGTCCTTCTCTTAGTTTTCCTTTCTTTTTGTTTTCCTGTAGGCTTGATGCAATTGGCCTTGCACGCTCCTTGATCCAGTGCCGCCGGGTTCCGTGTCTACCACTAGACGTGACATCATCTAAGCGGTCCCTGCTGCTGCACCTCAACTTCGGCCCCAGACCGAGACTACACCACGCCCATAGACGCCGAGATAATGCAGATCCGCCCACGACTGCTGTAATTCCTAATCCAGCCCGCCCACCATGTTTGGCAAGCGACGAAGAGCAGCCTCGAGTCCGGTAGGTTGTGTCTTTTTTTCTGGCTGTGGATGCGCGCGCGCACATGTCGTGTCGCGCAAACACGGCCATGTAATATGGCGACGCGGTGCCTGCTAACACATGCTCTTCCCCGTGCAGGCCCAGCGAGCGCCTCCTCCCAGCGCCTCCGCCTCGCTCGCCGCCTCCAAAGCCTTCATCAAGAGCGCCGAATCCAATGGCGCCCTCTCGTCCGCCGCCGCCGCAGCAGCCCTGCGTACTCACTCGCCAACACCGACGTCCGTAGCAGATACCGTCACCAAGCGCATGGCCCGACGCGGTTCGCTCTCATCCAACGGCAGCTACTCGAGAGAGCCGTCCGGTTCCCTGCATCGGCAGTCGAGTTCAGGGTCCATGACGGAGCGCTCGTTCCGCGCACCATCGCCAGGCAGAGGAAGTCCAGCTGAAACCAATGCGCCACCTGTCCCGCCTGTGCCCGCAAACATACAGCATCACGACGGTGGCATGCGTCGCCGCGCATCGAGTGTCGAGCCCCTCTATCGCGGAGCATCGCCAGGCCCCAGAGGCGGAGGCAGAGGTGTGAGCTTAGACAGGGGCGCTAGTACTCCTCGACGAGCGCCCCAACGTCCCGCCAACCCTCTTACCAATGTTTCAGAGGAAGAAGACACTGCCCGGTCTATAAACTTCTCCCGTCCCATGTCCCCCGGCGTAGTAGGCACCAAGCCAAGCCCACCACAGACTACTGCTTCGTCTGGATGGTTTGGTGGGCCCGTTGTCAACCAAGATGCCCTTCAGCGCATGGCATCAACCTCACGGCCAAAGACATCGAGCGGTGTCTCTAGCCACCATGTCCAGAACACCCAGAGATCCATACAAAATGCAGCCGAGCGCCCGGTCAGCTCACATCGCATCTCGCATGGTGTCGAAGGCTCTCGGCTATCAAGCGGCAGTATGCGTGTGAAGCCATCCGGAACAGCTGTACAAAAGCAAACATATCCGTCGAGACAGGCCCCACGACCCGTTGATCCGAACTCGCCAGATGCCGTCTATGACCCATCGTCCCGCACCTTTATCCACAAGCAGGACGCCATGGCCCGTCATAGGGAGATACACGAAATGCCTGAGCCCGAGCCCCAACCTGGACCACAGCCTGCAGAGACTTTTCATTCTGTTCATATACCAGAGAACCAAATGGGTCGTGGATCACCCAGCCCTATCCGTCATTACGTTCGACAAGAACCGCCACCGCCTCAGCGAAGAGAGGAACCGAGGGCAGCTGTTCAACGGCACTCTGATGAATTTAATGATGCTAATATGCAGCCTCCTGAGAAGGCAAACGCTAGTCGCAGACTTGAAGATTCTGGCTATGGCACAATAGTTGGGTACGATGACGACGCGGCTTCGTCCACTGTTGCCCAGAACCAGGACAACCCCTACCCCCGACTATCCACCCCGGTAAATTCTAGGCCCGCAAGTACTTATGATAGTCAAGACCACGAACGCGCCGGGCGAAATGAAAATTCACCGTTAAGCCCACCTCGCACCGCTCATTTCGCGCCCTTAGCTACCGAACTTACTGGGCTGAAGCACGAACCGCTGCCCCGATCAGTATCCCCTGCAAAATCTGCACTAAAAGCGTCACCCTCAGTATCGCGTCGTGGCGAGTCTCCGCTCCGCTCCAACGGGCTTTTACACACCAGAGGTGCTTCAAGTGAAGCATCGGACACTGCCTCGGAGGAGGGAGGAAGGCGCAAGAAGAAGAACGTTCGTGTTAGCTTTGAGGAAGATGTGGTGGCCCCTAGTACCTCTGCCCCGACTCACCCTGAGATGCCTAATTACGGAAGCCTTGGGGCATCCAGATGGAGTCCAATAGCTGAAAAGGACGATGAGTTTGAAGACCTCAAGAAGCCGCGACCTGCTCTGCCTCTTTTTGGTAGTATCCGAGACAAGGAGCGACGTCACAGGGAGGAAGTGCCTGAAAAGGTAACTGAGACCGTGTCCGTCAGTCCTGTCGGTGATCAATCTCGGGTTTCAAGCGACATTGCGCTTGGCAGCATTGTTTCCGACGACCATGCTCGAAAGCAGAGAGGATCATCTGATCCTCTTCCACCTGAGGTTACTTCTGTCGAAGGCAGTGGTTACGTGTCAGACTCTAGCGAATACTCGGACAAGCACGGGGTTACAGAGCATAAGGAAATGTCTCAGCAACCACCAGCTCTGGAGCCAAAGTCTCTGTCTATCCCGCATGAAGAAGTACCATCGACGACGATCACAGCATCAGAACAAAACGCCCATGTTCCCGATATTGCATTCCAACCTGCAACCCCTAGCCCGTTTGAGAAGCCTGAACCGAATTTCCCAAGCATAACTATTCCTGGAGGGTGGGACGAAGATGCCACTGGTGCTAGGAGCCAAACCCCCAAACCAGCTATATCTACATCGACACCCTCTACGAACACTACGGAGCCGACAAGTCAGGTGCCACAATCCAACTCACAGGAAGAAGACACCACAGACGATGAAAGCAGTATATATAGCGATGCTTATGAGGATTTGTCTGACGGAGGCGGATTTGCTAGTATCGATGCTCTTATGGATAAGCCGATCAACCCTTCGTCATCTGGACTGATGCACTCAAAGTATGCGGATCAAGATACAACGGAAGGCCCTGCCTTGAAGTCTGGGCAACAGACTTCTGCGGAGGATAGTGACGACTCACAGGCAACTCCAACACAAGACTGGACCCCTGCTCAGTTGCATTGGAGTGGCTTGAATGCGTCTTTCAAACAAGCCGATAAGATTGAGACGTCTGTCGAGCAAATACCGCCTCCCCAAAAAGGTACTGATCAGCCTATGCAACGTTCGACTTCGCAGGATCGCCCGGTATCAGTAGCTTCACCATCACAGTCGACCAAGCCTCTAAAGTCGGCCTTGAAAAAGAGTCCAGCTCCGGAAACAACTCGACCAGCCGAGCCCTCAAACAGGACTACGCAGGCTTCCGCACCTAGGGAAAGCCGTTCAGAGGTGCACATGAGAAGAACCATGCGCGGTAGTTCAAACACAGATGCGCCAGCTGAACCCCGAATGGGATCCACAATGCGTTCGACCATGAGGGGAGGACCAGAAAGCCCTCCTAGAGCACAGCCACAGATGCGACAGAGTATGCGGTCAGAGGATACACTACCAAAGGCCAATATCAGCCTAGCTGCATCTCGCCATAGCATGACACCGGTGGAAACCAAGCCCCGAGGCGCACTGCAAAAGAAGAATATTCCACCTCCAGTTGCTTCCAAGGCAAGGCCACAGAGTATGCCTGCTGCGAAGCCAAAGCCTGCGCCAGTGCCTACATATGACAGCGACTCTGACGCTTCTGTTAGCAGCTTCCAGCGAACTAGAAGCCGAGGATCCCGTCAACAAGGTGGACGGTACACAATGCGTGGCTCCATGAGGCAAAACCCTACACCGTCCCTGCGCGCCAGTGCACCAGCTCCAAGACAGGTTCGCGCCATATCACCACGGGAGTCTCCATCGCCTGCCATGCGAAGGTCCATGCGGTCCTCTTCACCGACCCCGGACCCAGCCAAATCATCAAGGTTCAGCATCCGATCATTGTCACCAATGGGAAGGTTCCGCAAGGGACCCGATGTCCGTCCGTCCTCGCCTATACAGGAGAAGCCAATGCCTTCGTTCACCAAGCAGCCCAAGCCTGCCAAACAAGCGCCTCAACCAGCTAAGGCGCCCAAAGCGGTCAAGGTGCCATTCAAAAGCCGCTTCGCTGATTCGAGTGATGAGGATGAAGATGACCGGCCCAGGCTATTTCAAAGTCGATTTGAAGATTCGGACGATGAGCCGATGGACTACGAGTTGCCTCCTGGCTTGACTCCAGTCCGAGGTATTCCTAGGAAACCTGGCGAAGAGGATGGGGACTCTACGGATTTAGAAGAAGAGGTGGATGAGGAAGTTCCCGAGGACGTTTCCAAGCCTGTTCCGCAAACGAATGGAACCAACGGCCATGTTAATGGGCAGGGTGCAGCGCTAGCCACTGGCTCGCTCCGCGATAGCAAACATGCCGCTTTACCCACATTCGAGTCCGGTAAGAGCAAGAAGAAGCGTGGTTTCTTTGGCCTAGGAAAAAAGAAGACGCCTCAGGCCGAGCCTGTCCCTGCTCAATCCGAACCAGTACAGCCCGTCTCTACACACGGTAACATTCCCATGCCCCCTGCGCAACGTAACCGCGATAAGGGCGCCCCCATGACCCCGATTGACGAGGATAAGGAGTTCGCTGAGCCAGCCCCTACCTCCCCTAAGCGGTCGCCCAAGCTCCAACGACGATCAACCCCGGACTGGCCTCTGCCTCCTCCACCACCCATTGGAACTGATGATCGGCCAATGAGCTCAGACGGTGTTGCGCCTCGTAGACCGCGTTTCGCCACGCGACAGCCCAGTGCTGTATCTAATGTCTCTGCGCCTGTGGTCGATGCACAGGGCCATTCGGTCGCGTATGGCCGAAGTGGGAAGAAGAAGAAGTTTCAGGGTCTGAGACGTGTTTTTGGACTCAATGATTGAAGTGTGAAGTGTTGGGCAACTTTACTCCGCGCGTTCAAGGCACGGGTCCTCCTCTCCTTTTTTTTCTCTTATCATATCATGTGCTATCTATGAACTGCAAACGTGTTTGCTTATTTATCTTCGATTCTCTCGTCTTGTTTTTTTTCCTCAAGTTATTACTTTCTGCGTTCTTTGAAAGCAGGACTTATGAAGGAAGGGAAGGTAGTAGACGTTTTTCTTTTCCTGCTTCTTCTCTTTCTTTTAGGGCACAGTGGGAACAATGATACCAGGTTTCTTTTCTCTTTCGTTATATCCCTATCGTAGCGTGTGCTGCTGTTGTTTTTGAGGAGGAAAGTGAATGAAGGAGAGTGATTGACTGAAGGGGAAGATGAGAAATGTAGGATAATTTGTAATGCACATGACAGGGCAAAGAACATACAATGTCTAGGAACATACCACTCTTACTTTCAATTCTACGCTTATTTGGCCCTGAATTTTCGTTTCCTCCATTCCGAATTCCCTCCTTCTCTTCAATACTTGGGCTTAAACATCAACGTCCCCATCTGCGCACCAATATCCGCCTCAACCCCCCACAACCGATACAACCACCTCATAATAACCCCAAAGCTCTCCGGCTCCCCCATATGCTTAACCCCACTCACAAACCTGACCTCCTTGGGCTCCCCCCTCTGGAGCGCTAGATAATAATCATCAATAGGAAAAATCTCATCCTCAGTCCCATTCACGAGCAGCAACCTCGCACACTCTTTCCTATCCAACGTGCCATCGTTCAGGAGCGAGAACTTGGTGCTAGCTTCGTCTTTGAAGCGGGGGACGTCTGTGCCGTAGCCGAATTTGTGTGCGAGCGTATCGGCGAGATCGAAGGGGTACTCGAGATGGTTTACGTGGTCGAGCCATGTTTTGTCGAACATGTGGTGGCAGCCTCCGCCTAGGGCGACGACGCCTGCGAGTTGTGCAGCGTGCGTGTGTGCGACGCGGATGGCGTAGTAACCGCCCGTGCTAAAGGCCCAGATGGCAGTCTTTGCGGCGTCGAGGCTGGACTGCTGGGATACCCAGTCGAGCAGTGAGGAGTAGAGGCGGTCGGGGGAGGTAGGATCGGATGGGTCGGCGGGACAATCGCCTGTGCCTGGGATTTCGAGGACGAGGGTGGCGATGCCGTTGCGACGGAAACCTTCCATCCAGACGGCGAGTTCGGTGCGGTAGCCGTCTAGGCCGGTGAAGATGATGAGGAGGGGCACGGGAGAGGAAGGGGAGGCGGTGGCGGGGAGGAGGTGGTAGACGGGGATGTCGTGGCCGTCGAATTCATTGCGGTGCGTGTGGGGGATGAGGATTTCGTGCACGGGATGCTCGCGCATCGAGAGGCCTTTGAGACAGACTTCTTTGCCCTTGGCCCAGGCTTCGCGTTGGACGGGGCTGCGTGGGGCGGGGAAGCGCGCGATGCGGTAGACAGCGCTGGAGCGGAGGTAGTACTCTGAGGCCTTTTCTGTCTCGCCGTTTGCTTCGGCGGAGCGGGCGATGGAGGCGAGGTTTTCGGCTTGGGGGAAGAATGTGCGGGCGTAGGTGTCCCAGTTGTAGGGCTCGCGCATGTTGTTCTTGACCATTTCGGCAACTATGGGCTCAAAGTCGGAGGCGGTGCCGAACATGAAGGGGTATACGCCCATTTCAGCCTGTGTCCAGGTCAGTCTTGGATAAACTCAGTGTGCAGACGATTGTTGAAAGGATGTTTTGCGATACCTACCGGCTTCTTCCATTTCGTCTCCCATAGCTGTTCAAACGACTCATGGTGTTTGGCTGGTATGTCCAGTTTATCCTGGATGAAGAACTTGCCTCCTGGTGCCGCCATTTTCAGTCTAGACAGCTATCTTCTTTCTATGCTTTTGCTGGGCTTCCTTCGTATTATGCTAAGAGCCACTGGTAGGAAGCACTTATCCAATTCGTATCTACACTCAGTCATACAATATAAAATGACGTGAGCACTTGAAAGTCAATGGTAGAAGAAAACTTATCATGAAGGAGAAAACAAAAAGGAAGAGCAGCACTGCCATCACTTCTTTATACCCAATTGCCTGTTTTGGCATTGCGAATTCCTTCTTACCTGATACTCCAACGGGGTTTGCCGACGCAGTGAGTGTCGTGTGTCGTTCGGCCCATGGAGGCGCGGGCCGCCCCTCTTTCGGGCGGTTGGAGATTTTAGTTCGCGGGTGGGGAGCCGACTATCGGCTGAAAGCATCCATCTCGAACCTTTTGAAAACCGGTATGACAGACGCGAAATTACTATAGTTACCTTTCGGCATATAGGCAGGAGCAAATTCCCCTCGATATGGTTAGTTCTCAATGACAAAGTCAGCATCATCGGATAAGAGGTAGGCTGCAGCATACAGACGGGCGTAATAAACAATCCGCTACACATTTCAAAGATAGTCACAATTGCAGACGCATATCATATGTCTTTGTTGAATTTCATTCATGTTCTCATACCCAATCGTGTAGGCTTAGATTGCCCCCGTCGTTGTCATTTTCTTACCCACCCAATGCGCCGAAATGCTGTGCAAAACTATTTGTGTGCTGCACACTGTTAGTACAATAACCAACCTCGCACAATGCTCTACTTACGAATTCCCTCAACTGGCTTGCCGGTGCCATCGGCAACCTCGGCTGCCGTCTTCTTGTCCTCAACAATGTCCTTCATGAATGGGAAGGTAAGCACCTCCTTAATGGAGTAGTGGTCTGTCAAGAACATGACTAGACGGTCGATACCCATACCCCATCCACCGGTGGGTGGTAGACCATACTCGAGCGCTTGGCAGAAGGTCTCATCGATGAGCTGTGCTTCGTCGTCACCTGCTGCCTTCTGGTTTGCTTGTTCGGCCTGTAAATTCGTTAGGGCAAATCCTTTTCTTTACCAATCCTAAGGAAACTATTGTCAACTTACGAAACGTTGGCGCTGGACTTCTGACATATTCAACTCGGTGTAGGCGTTCGCAATCTCCTTCTTGCAGACAAAGGCCTCGAAACGCTCGCAAAGACCGGGGATCTCTCGGTGAGTCTTGGCAAGGGGCGACATGACTTCAGGGTGACCAACGATGAAGGTTGGGTTCACGGCAGTCTCCTCGATGAACTCACCAACCAGCTTGTCAATCATTCTTGAGTTGGTACGGGGTTCCGAGCACTCGACGTTGACCTTCTTGAGCACCTTCTTGAGGAACTCGTTTGTCTCAGCAGTGTGAAGTTCAGTCGCCGGTGGGAACTTTTCACCAGTAGCCTCCTCAAGAGCAGGAATCATATTGACTCGCCTCCATGGCCTTGCCCAGTTGACGTTGTAGACTTCGCCACTCTGGGTGTGGTAGACGGTTTCGTAGCTGCCAGTGACCTCCTTGACCATCTCGCTGACCAGCTCCTCGGTCATGTCCATGAGGTCGTGGTAGTCGGCGTATGCCATATAAAATTCGCAGGTGGTGAACTCAGGGTTGTGGGTGAGATCGATACCTTCGTTTCTGAACTGACGACCAATTTCGTATACCCTCTCGAGACCTCCAACAACCAACTCCTTGAGGTACAACTCAGGGGCAATTCGCATGTACAGCTCCATGTCGAGTTCATTGTGGTATGTCTTGAAGGGTCGCGCTGTTGCGCCTCCGGCAATCTTGTTCATCATGGGCGTCTGCACTTCCAGGAAGTCGCGCTCATCGAGATACCTGCGGACGGCCTTGACGATCTTGGTGCGTGCAATGAAGGTGTTGCGCGTCGAATCGTTCATGATGAGATCGAGGTATCGGTTGCGGTGGCGCTGCTCCTGGTCCTTGTAGCCACTGTCATAAGGTCAATACCTCTTTTTTCTCAGGCCATGGGCGGTTCTTACAAGTGCTCTGTTGGCAACATCCTGAGGCAGGGTGTGAGGAGGATGACTTCGCGCGCAAAGATACTCAATTCACCCTCGCCACCCTTCTTGGGACTTGTTCGGCCAGGGAAGCCAATAACACCGATAATGTCTCCACGCTGAATGTTCTCGTGCTGCTTCTCAAAGGGCACATCGGCCTTGGACTCTTGCAATTGGCACATGACCTGGATGGTAACACCCTCTGCCTTGCCTGTAAACAATTAGATGTGTACACAGTTTCTTGTATCACACACATACAAACGTAGAAGTGAAGTGCGCTGGAAGCCGATCGCTTGGTCATGACACGGAGACCCATGCGAATCTCCTTTTCGGGCTCTGTCTCGCCCTTCTTGAGATGTGAGTAGTCGCGTACATAGTCGGCGATCCTGTAGTTGGTGTGGAACTTGTGTGGATAAGGGTTGGGGTCCTGGGAGGCTGTGAGGGCGGCAATCTTCTTGGATCGAATTTCAAAGTATTGCTGGGATGTATTAGCAGCACGTCGCATCGATATGACAGACCAGAGGGTGTACATTTGGGTTCAATTCCTCAATGTCGTCCTTCTTCTCCTTCTTGGGCCGGGCTGGTAGAGACGCTTCCTTCTCCTTCTTCTTTTCGTCCTTTTCGCGCTGCTTCTGGCGACGCTTGAGTTCACTCTTGGAGATCTTCTCGCCAGTGACGGGATCAGTGTGCAGATCCTTGGTCTCGGCAGCCGGAGGCTGGGTTGCAGGTTGTTCGTCAGCCATTATTGCAATTGTTCGTAAGGGACGTCTTGCTCGTGTGGGCGGCGCGTCGAGATATATGCCCCGCCAAACTTTTTGACTCACCCCGCCATTGACTGCAATGTCGGGAACAAAGTTTTTCCATCCGGCCCAAGGCGGCATCAAACAATCATGCAGCTTCAACCATGGTTAGACTTTACGGGATTACTCACATGTCTCGTGCCTTAATTCTTCTCGCTTGGTCTAACCTGCATAATACCAAATTCGTAAAACATCACATTCAATGCAACACGTGCGAGTTACCAAGGCAATGACAGATTGACATGCGAGGCTCGGGATGTAATAGTGCGTGGGAAATGATCAAATTTGTTTCAACGAAAAGCGACTGCCATTGGAGAAAAAAGTAAAGGAGGCCATCTTTGGGCAATGCATTGCGCAAGACACACCGGGAGGGCCGCAATCTGCCAGAGACAGTGCCCAAGAACCAGTTGGACCCCGAGGTAAAGTTGCTGTCAGATTCAACCGACCCTTGAAAGCAGCCATGATCTTCGAGATCCATGTTCGCTGCCGTCACACCCAAGGGCAAACCCCGCATAGGCATCATGGAGAATACGAAGACAGACAGCATGGGGCGTGTGGTGCGCAAGACGAGGGCTTGGCGGCGGTATGGCGACTGGGGACCGACCATTCCTGGACCCTGTAAATCATTTAGCAGCCCTGGCAAAGATCTCGTGGCCTCGTCAGCTTGAAAAGCATGTGCATTTGGGCGTCAACCCTATTGGGACTCTGACCCGAGGTGCTATGTTATCGGAGCGGGGCATGGTAGTTGATGTCTTCACAGTTCTTTTGAAGCCCAACGACACATTAGCATATTGTTACCACAGCAATGCGGGGTGGGCGATAAGCGTCGGGGAGAGAATCAATGTGTTTGGGTGTTAGTTTGCAACGTTTACTGAGACAATGCCATTTTTAGGTTGTGGCTCGACTGATAGCCGCTGTGAGTGCGGCTAGGGCTGGTGCGATGGCTCTGAGACGTGACAGGCGTCAGATGGAAGCAGTGGGGGTAGCACAGCCAGGAGTCGCAAAAGCACCGTCTTGCGGGCCGTGCTTGACATGTCAAACCGTCGCAGGAATCAAGTGCGCCGTTTACTCAGCAGGACATGGTTGCTTGTTGGTGAGGCACTCAAGTGAGGCGCACCGGCTGGGTTCGGTGGCTGCATGCCGACCATAATTGAGTGGATATGCGGCGATCAGCAGACGGTCGAGGCTAAGGCAGGTACGGCGATGGCAATGCGCGACGAGGGCGTTCCTGCGTTTGCTTGCTGGAGCTACAGACGCGTGGAGACGACACGACCGCGGCCGCAGATGCGGTCGCCCGTGAAGTAGTCTCGGGTGCCTGGGGGATTGTTTTTTGTCCTGATGCATGGCTGTTGATGGTAGAGTATGGTGTCATGATGTTTGTTCTGGATGCCATCGTCATGTGTTTGATCTACGAGCGTCATAGCCGCGCTTTTGCGCGTTTAGTGTCGATGGGCCTGTGAATGCATCTAGCACGTGGGCTATTGAAGAGTATGCGGGCCGCCAGTCTGGGACCAATGAGCAAGTATGATGTTGTTGCTAGCGTGTATCAGACAAATGGCTTGCTCATCGAGACCATGTATACCACTACGTATATGTGGATACGTAGTGGTATGTCTTTGTGTCTATGAGGGGGGGGGGCAATAAGCCGACGTCATATACATAGAGTCGGGCATCTGGGATAGCACGTGGCCGATGGCTGCAGGGCAAACATGACGCAGACGAACCTCGATTTCAAAGCCGACGCGCAATGAGGACCACGGTTTTGGGCACCAGGGAATAGTAGAACATGGTAAGGCCATGGAACAGAATCGAAACAAGGCGATGCTCGGGGCGGAACAGTCGGCGCCATGTCGAGACGAAACACAACGAAGACCCTTTTTTTTTCTTTGAGGCTCACCAGGGATGATGGTGGGAGGTAGGCATATCAGGGCATTATTGAAGGCGACAGGGCGGGCATATTGGTGGACAGGTGGAGTATTGGTGGACCAGGAAAGGCTGTGTTGTCGTGGGAATAAGCAGCGGTGGCGCCAACGGGCATGGCAAAGGTGAGAGTGGCATGGTGGAGGAGGAAGCGAGACATGGGCCATGGCAGCTGTCTCACGACTCGCAAAAGCTATCGATAGCGCGATAGGCGTCGAGGGGCAGGCTGGAGGCAATCAGAGAGCAATTAGCAAGCATGATGCGATGCGGAGAGCCAAGCGAAGCGCGTGTGGGCTGCGTGTTGCGAGTTGGCGGGAGCGAGCGGGCCGCCAGCGAACTGTGAACTGACCGAGGAGAGCCCCCTATTGAACATGACGCAGCCCCAGCTAGCGGGCATGAGGATGCTAAGATTGGCCTCATTTGCTGCCATGGCGCGATTGGGGGGGATCCTAGCGGCGTGGAAGCTGGGAGGTGCCCCGATGCCGTGGTTGGGGGACGGGACTGGTGGTGGCGAGTATTGTTTTGGTCCGGCATTGTTGATCAACAATAAACAGTAAACACACGCACACACACCGAGTAGACACGACGCACACGCAGTACGCACACGCAAACGCACACGGCAGTTGGCAGTGGCGAAACCACCCACGGCTCCGCTGCAGCGCCTCGCACCACGGCCAGACTGCGCGCGCGTAACGAGGCCGGCGGTGCGGGCAGGGCAGAGCAGCGCAGAGCAGCGATGAGCAGCGCAGAGCCTGTCCATTGCGTGCGTCCCCACCGTGTGGCCGGCGATGCAGCTTCACGGTGGGTGTCGCGCAGTGCAGCGATTGGCATGCCAGGCTAACGGCCGGCCTGCAGGGTGTCGTCGGTGGGCGAGCGTGCACGGGCCTCGCGCCTTGCGGCCACACCAGCCCGCCAGCGCGAACGCGTCTCCTCCCATATTATACCACCCCCATTTCCAGCCGATCGCAGACGAGCGCACAAAGGGTCTTTTCTATCCCTCGATCGCCCTCCCTCTGCCCTCTGCGTTGTATCTCCACCTCGTGTCGCGCCCACCTGGCCAGCCCGCCGTTGACACGCGCGCATCCTGCCCTCGCTCCACCACGACACGCAGCGAATCGCCCACGGACACGCCAACAACACCAGCCACGCAAAACCCACCCGCCTCCCGACTGCCTCCTGTTCTCCGGCCTCACTGTCCCCCCACTCCTCTGCATCCTGCATCCCCTCCAGGCCTTGCATGGAGAACTTGCACACGTCGCCCGCTGCTTACTGAGGTGCAATTCCCGCTCCTCGCCGCCGCCAAGCTCCACACAACCCACCACGACGCCATCGCGCATCGCCCGCCAGCACCCGCCAGCACAAGACGCATCCATTCCACCGCGCGCGCCCGCCTGCAAAACCCGCCAGCCTTCCAGCCATCGACTGAAGACTAGCTCTCTCTCCTCATGTGCGTCGCGACTGCCTAGACACGACTCAATCAGTCACCCTGAGGCAACCACAACAACAACAAAAACACCCGGACCCGCCATCCACCACCCTCGCCCGCGACGCCATCCCCCGCTCCCTCGCAACGTCAGCACCACCACCACCACCACCATCACCCCGCTGCGCGTACCATGGATTTTGGCTTCTCCCCCAGCCGAGAGGGTGGCACCATGCACTTTCCTTCTCCTACTCACCCCCACAGCTATCGCCTTGACGGTACCCACTTCTCCCACCTCCAGGAACTGCGCCGCTCTCTCTCCCGCTCACCCTCCAAGCAATCGCGCTTTCAGCTGCGCAACTCGGACACGCCCCGCTCTCCCATCTCCCCGCTCGCCATCGCGCGCGCATTCTCGCCAAAGGCCTCCAACAAGCCCACGAGCCCCATTGCAGCTTTTCCAGAATCACCGCTAGCGCAGGCCGTTCCAGCAAAGAAGAAGTTTTCGCTGCGCCGCTCAGGACCCCTCCGCTCGTCTCCGCGCACTCGCAACAGCAAGTCCAAGAGCCCGCGACGACGCGCCTTGGCCGAGACGACTGACGGCAACGCGACTCCCTTTATGACGTGGCCCACCATTGGCCAGGAGAACACGCCCGTGCGACGCCTCAGCTCAGAATCCCCAAGCAGCATGGACATGGACAAGCGACTAGAAGTCGACGACAAGCCCATCAAATTCGAGTTTGCGCGCCGTTCAGAGCTGTCGCCACCAGCAGCAGCGCCTGCAAAGTCGAGCCCGCTGAAGCGCAATGATGGACTCATGAACCTTAGCGGATCCCCCGGATCCAGCCCCATTGCAAAGCGCCGCAGTCTTCACGCCGTCTCGAGTCTTGGAAACGACTTTGAGAGCATCTTTGACCCATCTCCCGCACAGCGCGCTTCCCCGGATGATGCGCCCCGCCAGCGTGACGTGACCAACGAATTCTCCTTCAACAGCTCACCTGCATTGGGCGCGCAATCGCCTATCCACCGCACAACGTCACTGCGCAAGTCAACTCTATCACAGCGTTCAAACACCCCGCGCAAGCCAAGTTACGAGGGCGAATTCGCCTTCCCTGGCCCGGCTGCTTCCAAGACTCGCAATCGCATTTCTTTCGATGGCTCAATAAACAACTCAACACAGACACCCGCCCAGTCAGCTCAAACACCATTCCGAAAATCCACCTTTGATGCTGGGCGCATGGGCTTGCCCACACCTTTTCCCCGGGGTGGAGCATCGTTTCCGCACCCCTTGTCACACGCACATACACCGCACTCTGCTTCATCAAGCATCAGCGGCACACCAATGGCTCCTCCCCGAGCCCCCGCCGTGCAGTGGAACAACTCCGTGTTTCCTGCACCTCCCCTGTCAAGCAACCCTCATTTCTCTCGCTCCCTACCAATCGGTATAGGCCGGCCCTTTGAAACCGAGTATGAGCAATCTGCACATGAGTCGTTCGACACTCCATTCAAAGTTGCACCGCCAGCGCCTGTCGCCTTCTCCACAGGCCTTTTGTCCAAGAAGAACCGCAATGCGGATGAGCCGGCGGCCGGCGTCTATGTCATGCCTGACACGCCTTCAAAGCGCCAGTCGTTCCCTCCTGCTGCGGGAGACAGGGCCGTCAACCTAGACACACCCCTCGTCAAGCGATCGGGCAGCCTATTCGGCAACGATGCGCGACCCCAGCACCAGTTTGGCACTCCCAGCACGCCCTTTAGTGCAAATGTGTCCAAATTCTCCACAGAGTCGTTTGGTAAGCGACCAAGCATCTTTGGTGACATGGCCAGCAACACGCAGCGTCGCGGCAGCTTTATCAGCATTGATGGAGACAATGACGACGACACCCAACCGGACAGTCAGTCGCCGACGGCGAACCGCATGGGTGACAGCCAGTCCAGTGTGGACGACATGCCACCAACACCAACCAAGCCTAGCAACAGCTCCAGCCGTCGCTCAAAGGAGAGCAGCTTGCGACGCAAGACGTTTCGCTCGCGCCCTTCGATTGGCTCAGATACATTTGCCGCTCCCGACAACGATGGTCGACCAACAAGTAAGTACACATTTCCATCCAAACTCGATAACAGTACACTAACCAATAACAGCAGCCGGAAGTCTGTTTGGTGAACAATCGCCATCAACACCCGCAAACGACTCTGGCGCACCTCTAGATGCAAGCAGATTGTCAATTTCGGGCAACCGTCGCGGGTCGTTCCCTTTCAACGCTAGCTTCGGCTCGTTTGCGCCCGCGACTCCTACCACACCTCGTGACTCTGGCTTCTTCGGCAGCGTATCAGGGGCTATCCCCATTGGCTTGACCAAGAACGATGTCGACGAGTCGCTGAGCGAGCGATTCCACGAGATCAAGCCTCTCGATGGTGGAGAAGGCGAATTCTCGACCGTGTACCGTGTCAGCCATCCAGTCAAGCCTTCGCCCCAGAGGTCGCCTGCTGGTAGCCAAGTTTGGGTAGTCAAGAAGTCAAAGAAGCCCTACATCGGCCCAGGCGACCGCCAGAAGAAGATGCGTGAGGTTGAAATTCTTTATGCTCTTCGTGGTAACGAACATGTGCTGGGCATCAAGACTCACTGGGAGTTTGACCAGCACCTCTACATCCAGACCGAATACTGCGAGGGCGGTAACCTAAGGAAATACCTCGACACTGTTGGCTTTAATAGTCGTCTGGATGACTTCCGCATTTGGAAGATCCTGCTTGAGTTGTTGATGGTACGTCTAAGAATAGTCTTTGTTTGCGAACCAAGCTAACCCCCCATTGTAGGGCCTCAAAGCCATTCACGAAGCAGGATACATTCACCTTGATCTGAAGCCCGCCAATGTTCTCATTGATTTTGAGGGTGGGCTGAAGATTGCCGACTTTGGCTTGGCGAGCCAATGGCCAGCTCCTGCTGGCATTGATGGCGAAGGTGACCGCCACTACCTTGCGCCTGAGCAACTCTCTGGTCGATTCGACAAGCCTGCCGACGTCTTTGCCCTGGGCATGATGCTCGCCGAAATCGCTGGTAACTGTGTTATCCCCGAGAACGGCGACTACTGGCAGAAGCTTCGTTCAGGCGAGTTCGAAAACGTGCTCCCAAGCTTGACTTGGAGCGCGGACAGCAGCACCCTCAGCCGAGACTCTCACGGCGACCCAATCTCGGAGTCGGCGAGGCCCTCCATGGATGGCTTCCTCATGTCCGACGCTGCTGAGGATTCGATGGCCTGCATCACCGTCAAGCCAGCATCGAACCCAGAGGAGGACCTCGCACGCGCACCATCCTTCATGGTGCAGCGCAACGACCCCAACTCCATGGACCATGTTGTATACGCAATGCTGAACCGTGACCCCGATCAAAGACCAACGGCAGACCAAGTGCTCCAGTGCTATGGCTGCCGATGGGTTGACTCGAGGCGTCGCTCTGGCGCCACCATCTACGAGGGCAACTTTGGCCCAAGTGATGAGGTTCTTGCTACATACACTGGCGAACATTACGGTGATGCCGATATGATGGACATGAGCTAAGTGCTTGCGCTTGGCCGTTCACTATTGCATCACCTCTGCTACTCATCGCTCCGCACCGTCTTGGTTACATCATGAATCACAAGTCGTCTCGCGTGTCATTTTGCGATATCCTGTTACCTTTTACGATTTCCCCCTCCTGTACTCTATATCACAAACCGGAGTTTGGACCTCGATAAAGGACAAAAAAGGCAATTTTTCTGTTGCTTTGAACGGTTTTCCCCATTCGGGGTAGGCCATTATTTCTTTTTCTTTGTTTCCTTTGTAACCTTTTTCCTTTGTTCATTTCTTACTTTCATCTCTGTTTCACGAGCTTTCTGATGTTTTCAACGGCCGATATAAACTATGGGCTTCAAGGTTTTGCTTTGGGGAAACATTGGGAACATTATTGGAGTTTTGTGCGTTGCATATGCATCCCCCCACGAGGATACCTTCGCTGCTGGAAAATAGCGCGAATGGGGATTGGCGTTTTTTTGTCTTTTGTGGCTTTATTTGTGATGGGGATGATTGGAATGGCTTCAATGTCTCAAGTAGGGATTTGTGGGTAGGGTGGTAAGGGGCGTTGGAACGGAAGACGGAATTGGGTCTCTCACGGATTGGGGTTGGGAAGGGGCCTGGGACGGTGGATGGAGTTTTTTTGGAAGTGGGATATTCGGACGGCATATTGAAAGACAAAACAACAATATCACTCACGATTTTCCATGCCCATATTAGAGTTCAATATCTTTGCTTGTGATGTCTGTCTTACGAGGTTGAGAAACTTTTGCGTAAAGTACTTTCTGTCACCCACCAACCCTACACACATCTGTTTGTTTTTTTCCTCTCTCCCTTTTCGTCAAAATACATAGACACCATCGACTACACTACGTATAAGCCCTCCTCTAACGAAACAACCAATCGCTACTCACAGTCATCCCACACATCCCCATCACATCTCCTTCCCACCCTCATCCACCCAAAAAAAAACCCCTCCCTCGCTGAAACTCCAATCCACAACAACACCTCCTATCCAACCTATACCCAAGAATCCCAAGTAGATAAATATCTCGATCAAACCTCTTAGTTAAACGGGAACTATGCGCTATCTCAGAAATATATGTAACGTGACATCACGCAAAATCCTAAATCACAATATTCCCCCCCCCCTTCCTTACACCTCTAGATATTTATTTGAAACTTTGTATCTAAGACCCAGCTAGTGAAGTATGTGGGAAGTAGGGGGGGGGAAGGGGAAACGTGATAGGAGGTAGATTAAGTAGCAATATATTTTAAGGTCGACGAGTTTTTTTCCCTATGATTGTTGCTGAGTTGGTGGATTTTCCTAGGGGGGGTTCGGGGTGTTGAAGGACTGATATGTATGTGACTGCGATTACACTTCTCTTTCCGATATACGTTCCTTTTTCTTGGTTGTGCTTGTAGGCGTATTTGGGGGAATAGGTTTAGGGGTTTAAAAGAAATTGTAGATGAAAGAGTGTTGTGTTTGTGTGTGTGTGTGGATGTATGACTAGATTGGGGGTTTTTTTAATGTAGAGCGAAAAAGGCTTGGATGGAACAAGGAATATGGCTGGTAGCAGGTACTATTACTTTGCGTACCCCTTAGCTTTACTTGGTCTTTCATGTTTGGGGTAGTTTTTTCCCGCTGGGGATTTTGAGATTACGGAGTATCTAGAGCCATACATAGTATAGTAGCGAGCAGACCTCTACCTGGCTTGTTTATTTTGCCATGTTCTTTGAATATTTTCTCTAATTATACATGAGTTTATAATGTCATTTATATTCAGCACACCACCTTACTATGAATAGCAAAAACAAGTTTGGAATACCTAATTTCCTATACTAGTGGTATGAAACAGGTTTTACTGCAGAGATGCTGAAATAATGTTTTTCCAATATTGGTAGCAAGTCAGTAAAATAGCTTTTTTCTAGTGATCGGAGGACGGGATCTAGTTTATATGCGCAGAGTAGGAAAACAAACTCAAATGTAAAGTTCCATACTTACAGCTGGTAAGCGACGCTGAAGAGAGGTTCAGGTGTAGCTCTAGGCATATATCACCGTGTCTATCCGCTGCTGTAATTGCTAGCTATTCCCCATCTAGTCGATTGCCATCCAGTAACATAATGCACCTGTTTTATTGGGGTTTAAAGATTAATTAAAGCATTGAGAACTTGGGAAACAACCTACATACTATCTTCACTTGCATAAAAATACTTAGAGACAATATCACTCCATTAATTGAATATACATAACTACATTTGAAACTCACAGAGGCCAGTGGTAGTAATAAAACCGCGGCTATATCAAACAGCGAGCACCTCCCTTATGTATCCATCAAATACAAGATATGACGCAGACGATTTATTAGCTAATGTATTACTATCTAGTTCTATATGTATAAGGATTTATATTTCAAGTTCGAGCTGACATGCACGTAATTCGCAAGACCAACCCGCAATTTTAAATCAGTGATAGAGCTTCATCAAGGCTAATTTAACCAGGATAGTATAGATTGATTCCCTCCTAGTATACGGGTATCGTATACGTGAGACCATGATGTTTATACAGAGGAGCAAATCTCCCACTGCAATCTTGGATATACTACACTCTATCACAAGATGTTAACGTACAATCTTCTCGGTCCTATTTGGTAATCCATATACGTCTTTGCAGTGCTCTGTTGGTTTCGCGGAGCTACTAGGTAGAAGCATCGATTCCGCGATACTACATACTATATGCTCCGTTCTAGGCGGTCTCTTTAGCCTAGAATTCGAGAATCGCATAAAGTGTTCAAGGAGGCCGTTTTTGAGCGCCAAAAGCTATCCCAGATAACGATGGCTTTAGGCCACAGAAGGTAGGAGAAGAGTTTTTGTCTCAGAGCAGAATTGAAGACTTGCGAAGACAAAAAGATTTCAACAAATAAATCCTAGGTTTCGGTAGGGGCGTGAGAAGTACACTAATAGTGCTTGTCTATGCAGCTTTGATAGCCCACTTGGGAGAGCTGCTCAAGCGGACCACCGGTATATGAGGAGTTAGGTAGGTAATCAATTACAAATCCACATTGTCGGATGTTTTTGGTGTTCGCTGATCGAATAAGATCAACATCACGTGATTAGACATCAAAACTTTGTATTTATCCGTTTATCAATAGAAATTACCATAGCGTTAAGCCCCTAGAAAGTACTACTACATATCACCTTATCGCTTGTTCGGTCCCGCTGCTGCCGTGCCGCAGCCTATGCCTCAACCAGTAAATTATTCCGTACTACCGCTCTGTACAATGCAGCCACGACTCAGAGAATGGTCAATGATGAACAAAAGTCATGTAACTTGAAAACAACCCGCGTGGGTAAAAGGCAAAAAAAAGCCTCAACACTGTCACATTTCTTGCCGCGTCATGTTCGCAAGTACCTACAATCTTCTTGCCGCGTCTCAAGAGGCCTTCTAGAAGGTCGCAGGCGTCTTCGAGAACCTTGGCAATCCGTCCCGTCGAGTTGGTGCAGCATGGATCTCGAACGCCCGAGTATTGCTTTTTGACGAATCCTCCAACGAATGGTAGAGTATGACGTGAGAAACGTGGAAAATACGACACCTAAAAGGATTTAGTTGGGAGAATACACTATTGAGGATGAGATGCGGTGCCGAACTGGGTCGAGACGGCCCCGATTCGACATGGCCATGTGCTTTGCCTACTCGCCAACCGGCACATAATGATGCCGAGAGGGCATGGCGAACATGCCACCCCATAGTTCTTTACATGGGTAAGGGACGAATCGATCGACCTTGATCTACGCCAGCCCGATTGATTGATGCAGCGGCACGGAGGCGTCTCACGACGACTATGGGCTTACCTCACCGGTAAGATGGAGGCTAAGCTTCTCGAGGACTAGGGTGGCCCTCGCTTGGAGGCATCTGCAGCCCGACTCAACGACGTACTTGCTTACAATGCACTATTTATTTTACTAGAGCTTTTGCGTCTGGTCTTCCCATGCTGTTACTATTTGGGTATCCTGGGCGTTTGGTGGCAACGGCTTGGTTCCTGTATACTACCCCAACCACCGCGAGGCTGTACACTGCTGGGGTGTTGTCCATGCTCCAAAAACTTCGGTAATTTGCAAAGGGCAGACCCCTGGTACGCAGGGAATAGGAGCCAAGAAAACATCATGGTCTGGGTTGTCGGCATGCACACGTTGGCTTGCAAGGATTCATATAGCAGCCTGCATGCAGGTTTTTAGCTCATTATCATAGGCTGTCTTATGCAAAATATATGCATCCCAAGTAAGTGCTCGCTGACTGCATCTGCAGCAAAGAGCGTTGCTTTCGTTTATCTGCGTATTTGGGTAACACGGCTGCTTCACATGAGTTGGCTGTAGTATGTAGTACATTAGATGTAGGAGGGTCTTGCAGTGGGGCAGGATTTCCAAGACCCCATGGGGTCACAGCGTCATGCCTCGTCGCCCAAGCCACAAGTGGGACCCATATCCGGGCGTGACCGCTGCCCGGTCTGCATGGAGCTTACCGCCGCCAGACTTTGTTCTCCAAATTACATGATACGGAAGAGCAGCCAATTTCGGCGTAGGGTTACAAAACCAGTGGAGTCTCCCCGCTGACCTTGAATACAAAGAGCGGCGCAGCATCTATCTTCAAAACTCTTGTACTGGTTGCAGCACCGATTTTTTCCTGGGTCACAGCTAAACAACAAAAACTCACGATGCCTTCTACCAGATCACTCGTCGCTGTCGGCGCGACAATTGGACAAGCTTTGGCAAATGCCGTGCCCAAATGTGCCCAGGTCGTTGACCAGAAGAGCTTCAATGTTCTGCCTGTTGTCCCGCCGGCCGTCGAATACAATGGAACCACCGTAAGTTTTCTTTTTTTGCAAAAAAGCATCTACCTTTTGTATCATCTAACTAGAGACAGCCGTTTATATGGCCTGGTACAACCGCGGAATCACTCCTAGCCAAACCTTTCCACATTTACGACCCGGAATTCTACGATGTGATTGGCACTGATCCGTCTCTGACTACCATTGCAACCTCACCATCGGATCCTCTCTTTCACGAGGCGGTAACGTGGTACCCTCCTACCAACGAAGTTTTCTTCGTTCAAAACGCCGGACCACCTGCTGCAGGCACTGGATTGAACAAGTCTGCTATCATCCAAAAAATCGCCATTGCCGATGCCGAGAAGGTCCGCAAAGGAAGTTTGAAGTCGGTGCCCATCTCGATTGTGAACACATCGAACCCGCAAATCATCAACCCCAATGGTGCTACCATGTACAAGGGAAAGCTCATTTTCGCCGGTGAGGGTCAGGGTGACCGTGTGCCATCAGCTCTTTACGTCATGGACCCTACGCCACCTTACAAGACTACTAGTAAGTTATTCTTATAGCCTCCAAAAATCATAGTTGGGGACCATCACTAACAAAAATAGCTCTTCTCAACAACTTCTTTGGTCGCCAATTCAACTCGCTCAATGATCTTATTGTCAACCCTATCAACGGTGATCTCTACTTCACTGATACAATCTACGGCTTTGTCCAGGCCTTCCGTCCCTACCCTGGTATTAGACAACAAGTGTACCGTTACAACTTCAACACCGGTGCTACCACCGTTGTGGCTGATGGAATGGAGCACCCCAACGGAATCGCATTCTCCCCTGATGGCAAGAAGGCCTATGTTACTGATACCGGTATTGCCAATGCCAACTACGGCCTCAACCTGACCGCCCCTGCATCCGTCTACTCTTTTGATGTTACCAAGGACGGCACTTTCAACAACCGCCAGACTTTCGCCTTCGTCCCATCTTTCATCCCTGATGGTACGTAATCTACAACCGCAAACGCATCCGATATTTGCATTTGCTAACAAAATTCTGCAGGTATCAAGAACGACTCCAAGGGCCGCGTATACGTTGGTTGCGGTGATGGCGTCTGGGTCTACAATGCTGCTGCCAAGCTTATTGGCAAGATCTATACTGGAACGACTGCTGCCAACTTCCAATTTGCTGGAAACGGCCGCATGATCATTACTGGACAGACTAAGCTGTTCTACATCACCCTGTCTGCCGCCACCACCGGCACAGCAGTCCAATAGATGCATGTATATGTAGTACCTTAGATTTGTTGCATCTGTACAATAGCGCAATACCGAGAAGACCTCATGAGTCGTGTATCGGGCTGATATATTCAAAACATAATGTAATGTCGATTTTTTTTGGACCAATAGACGCATGCTGCATGTATGTACGAATGTATGACGGGAATGAGTGGTGATTGCGAACACGTCAAGTGGAGAAGGCAAATTGTCACGCCACAGCTGACACTACCGTCAATGACATCCGGACCGTCCATGGTTCCGAATTGCCAGCTTCCATTTTCGATCTGGTTAGGAGCTCAGCCGCTATACCAAGTCCCATTCCGCGGAGCAACTAGCGGCAGCGGAGATTGGTGCTGCTGTGCCACGCCAAGTCTGCCGGCGTGAATAGAAGGGCCGAGGAACCCCGTTCCGCCGCACAGCCCCATGGGAAAGAATGCCCCTTCGCAAATGCGCAGCCTCCTGCAGCTTGTGAAAGACTTGGGCCCACGAAACCAGTCAAAACACCGCACGACACTAGTCCCTGTGTTAGAGAGAGGATTAGAGTTTGGACATGATACGGGCGACCTGTCCACCTACCGTACTTCGTATTTTTCACCGTTCCAAGTCTCTTATGGTTCTTGGTCTAATCATCACATACTAGAGTAATGGAAACTGAACAATCCAAGATCTTCTAAGATCGGACGATCATACAACCCCCTTCCCTCCCCCCACGAGTGTCGGCCGGTACGCCAAGAAGCAACGACTAGGAGGCTCTTACCCTGATGTCAGTCCTTCACATTGGGCGTCGAGGCGTTGACACACAATCCGTGTTATTGGACAAAGGCTTTGCCTAGTCCTATGCTGCAAGGGACGATCTGCAATGCATAGGAGTTTGGGACAGACGAGCGCATGAGTCGTCTGATGACCCTCCTCCATCTCCCCCGCTCGCAGCATCGGCCTACCTTTACTTTTTCCGTGCGCCTCCCCGTGTGTTGACGCGCAGCAACCATGTGTATTACAGTGGTCGGTAAGACCGTCCTTCTATCCTTTCTCCCGTGCCCATGTATAGGTGTATTGCGAAGGGTGGGCGAACCAAATCGTCGGGTCCCTCGCGACAATAGTCAGACGGCGACTGATCGGAGGATAGCATTTCGACCTTCCAGGCTTGAGTTCACGCCCGTAAAACTTCTAGTTCGCTTATGGTCTGTACAGAAGTGGAAATCAGCGTGAACTAATCTGTTCACAAAGAGAGTTCACTAGATCTATCAACCTGGTGAATGGCAACTCCCGCTCTGACAAGAGCATATATATGCGAAGAGCTGAGACCTAGCTGAAAGGCCCGATGTCGTGCAATAGTTGGCAGGGGTGGCGAGGGCCGCGTTACCTTACCACAGCAGACTAGGACACGGATGGGAGCATGTGGTTAAGCGAAGACAAGGCCTTGCCAAGTTGGCAATTCGCGACCTGAGTGAAGTGCCGAGCCACCTATTGACGGCTCGCCATCAGACCAGAGATGGTTGCTTAGTCCCTGCCGGCTGGACCCCCAAAGGGAACAAGGGCTTGGTTTAAGGCGCTCAACCAAGATGAAGGCCATCCCTGAAGGTACGGCTCGCCTACGGAGAAAACGTTGACGTTTGAGATGGTCCTGTTCCCCATGGTTGACAGGGCACCCACACATGTGCGCCAAGATGCTTGCAGGGTGGGTTCCTTCTTGAAGTAAAGTGGAGGTTGATCTCCCAGATCTGAACGCTCATCAACTCCACCTTTTTGCTTTGTTCTACGATATCCTTTTCGCAACCACCCCCCCTGCTTTGCCAACCATGGCGATCGTCCTTCCCACCGCGAAGGTCATCGCGGCCGTGTTCCTCAGCATAGCATTATACAACTTTCTCGAGCTTAATGTCTACATTCTCACCCTGTTCAAACGGCGCAGCGGGCTGTATTTCTGGAGTTTCACGGTTGCCACATATGGAATCCTTTTCAACTCGATTGGATACATGCTCATGCATTTGGTCCAAATCGAGACGAAGAACGTATACGCTACATTAATCCTCATAGGATGGTGTTGTATGATCACTGGCCAGTCGGTGGTGTTGTATTCGCGGCTGCATATTGTTATGCACAACCTCCGATGGCTCAAGTATGTCCTGACCATGATCATCGTCAACGCAATCTGGCTACACATTCCTGTTATCATTATCGTATATGGTACAAACTCAGCCGACCCGAAGCCCTGGATACCGGTGTATAACATATACGAACGAATCCAACTCAGTGTCTTCATCGCCCAAGAACTCATCATCTCAGGCCTCTACCTCTTCGAAACCACCAAGCTCCTCCGCCTGGAGCGTACTATTGGAAACGTTGGTACCCGGAAACTCCTTTACCATCTCATCTCGGTCAACGCTCTTGTCATCCTCCTCGACTTCAGTATTCTCGCCCTGGAATTCGCCAACCTCTTTGAGATCCAAACGTCCTGGAAGCCACTTGTATACAGCATCAAGCTCAAACTCGAATTCAGCATTCTCACTCGTCTCGTCAATTTGACGCGAAAGGCCAGGAGTGGAAACGGGGCCAGCTCCTACGGCAACAACGCATATGGTAACAACGCATATGCAAACCGCGGAGTAGAGGCCGGAGGCGTGCCACTGGGAACGATGAGGGCAAAGAGCAACATCCAACGGTCAATGGTAGGAACAGGCAAGGACGAAACAGACACATGGGAGGTCCACGTTAGCACTGGCAAGGGCAACACCAAGGCCATGCCAGCGCAGGTGGTCAAGACGACAGAATTCACAGTGCACAGTCACAGCAGACAAGCGAGCACAGAAAGTCTGGTGGAGAGCGGGAAGAAAGCATTTGTTCACACGACTTCAACAGAGTCGCATGAGATTGAGAGGGATAGCGCGTCGTCTGTCTTGTCAGATCCGCATTACAGGAGGCACAATGAAGGTCAGCAATGGTAATACCGCTGGAAGGAATATACCGATCGATACCAATATTTTCTTTGTTTTTTTTTCCTAACGAAAGCGCCTTTCTCTGATATCCGTTAATTTTCCTTTTCCTTTTTTCTACATTCTTCCAAAATCCATTTTCTTCTTCTCTTCTCTCCTTCATCCTTAACCTTTGAGATCACGCGCGCACACGCACGCGCACGAAATAATGACACGATATTTTTCACTCAAACCTTGTGACGCGCGTTTCCCATAGATGACCTTTTTTTCCTCTCGCCTTTGATACACATACCTACAACTGTGCACAAGTTTCTGTCCTGGGATAGGCCGGACGGAGTTGACTTGGGCGCAAGCATAAATTCTACAACACTGTAAGGTTTTTTGCACAAAAAAAGGGAACCCGACGGAGTGGTGTAAGACAGACAAAGTCGGAGCTAAGTATCAAGCCTTCACGCAGAAAAAGTTGTTCGAACCAGTCACACGTTCGGTGCTGTCTTCGTCTTACTACAATGTCTCAAATAGAAAGGGGAGGCGAGGCGACGGGGGGCAAGGGAGAGTCCCATGCCGGTGTGGCACGATACTATCTGACATTTTGTTCGCGTGGCTAGCCGCGAACTTACTAGCCCTAGTACCGTACTTACTTGCCTCCTAACCGCATGCGGGTCACGCTGCTCACCCCACCACCCCCAGCCGTGCTTACGTTTAGAATGCTTGCACTGGGTAAAGTACGTATGCCCAGGGCATAAAAAAAAGAAAAATAACCCCCCCGGCTTAAAGTTTCTCGGTTCCAATCTATGCATGTTCTTTTCTTACCTTGACTCTCCCGCAACCCCCTCCTCCCAAGGATATCTTGGAAGGGGGTCCTACCAGGTACATCCGCACTCCGAGGCCTAGACGCATCCGCGGGGAAAGAATCATCATCGATCTAGATGCGAATCGATCTACTTTACCTAATAATCCCCGTTCCTTCCTCTTTTTGCGCTCCCTGGGGGAAGAAGGTCCCAAGACCTGTCGCATGAGAATGACATGATGGCCAGCAAACCCCCGACAACCCCCCCCCCCAAAAGAAACAAGCGTGCGGTGCTTCGTTTCCAGACGCACGGAATTTGCGGGGGGAATGGGATGAATTAGGCTGTTGGTTATTTGTAAAGTAGTGCGCGGCATATACTAGCATTGTTTCGGCTCGATTTGATTAAGAAAGAGTCCGAGAGAGTGTGGACGGAAAAATGCGCAGATAACGAGGTGAGAATTTTTTCGTATTTGGCCCGGATATTATAACGTGCCTCGTTATCGTTGGACCTCCGCCACCGTTAAAAGACTTTGCTATGTCAGCAGCCCGTTTAGCAACTTTCTTTTTGCCGTTTCGTGGCTGAATACCGAGTGATTGGATAATGAATCTCCGCTGCCCAACTTTTGTCCGTATTCTTTTTGGGTCGAATCTGATCGCAAGCGCTTCTCGGTCGAAGTCGGTAATTTTTGGGTGAGGTTGGCGTTTTTGTTCAATCAAAGCCATTGAAAGTTTGGAAGGATTAGAATCCCGGGTTTTGGGCTCTTCTCTTGATTCATCTGGTCTTGATCGTATTGGGTGTTCTTGATGGCATTGCACCAACCGCTCAGTGAGACGTGCTTTGGTTCTCCTGCATCGCTGGCCGTATTTGCGTTCCTGGCTTTGCATCTTTACCAAGAGCAACGTTGCTTATCTCGTCAGTGTCGGCTTGGCCCATTAGAGTGTCTCTTGGATTCGATCGCTCGTATCCTACCTGGAGACTGATCATCTAGGAAGTCGGTCAGCTCAGGCCTGTCGTTCAGGCTTTCGTATAACCGGGGGGACAATAAGTATTTCAAGGTCGTCGCTGACTTGCGACAAGTATGAAACGAGGAGTTGGAGTAATTTTTCCATCTCCAGAAGATAAATCTATGCAGCAAATCACAAGAGCGGATTGTCCCGCGATATTCCTTATGCCGTTCCATATATCCTGTACTGGTGATGGGTACTCGGCAGTTGATGTGAACACAGCTGTGTTATGTGTTATGTAATGCGATGCTGAATCCGTCCATCGGTACGTTCGTATGCGGGCATTGCAAGATCCATGTGCTTTGACACTTAATAACGCATCAATTATCAGTCATAATGCTGTTCCTTGGTCGACCATGTAGACTTAGGGCACCGTGTGTTATGGTTTCTGAATGTCTTAGGACAGTTTCGTCTTAGTGCACGTAACAGTGTTGATGGGAGGAGCGTTTGAGCGTGGTCGGAATAGAGCGGAAATGGTAGGTGTCAACGATGGGACATGATATTAAAACAGAAATCGTCGCCCAAAGTGAAAAGATTTGTACTTATGTTTGAAGGCAAAGTCGTTCATTCCGGATCTCAGCGGCTGCTGATGTGTACATCCTCAGTGACTCCCGGCGACTATGTGATTGAAGCCTGAGATGTTGAGTAGCTTCGCGATACTTTCCCCAGCTTGTTCGCAAACGAAATACTTGCTCGTGCAATGGTTCTCACCAAGACTTGAGAATTGCTTATCGCTCTTCGATTTCTCTTAACACGCGGAGAAAAAAGGGTGCGGTGGTGCGGGCTGAACCTCCGCCGAACTCCGGTTCCAAACATGTCATGTCTCAGAAAATCATTTCGAGACTGCACACAAACCACGAAGTTGGTGATTCTAACCACTTGTCGCTGAAATAAACCTGCTTTCGCACAGTACCAAGCATTATGCACCATTATTTCCCGGTGAGCCACAACCGGCCGTGGCGGGCCTGACTTGCATATTACCGGGCTGCAATCTATTCCGCGCGCGCCCTTGATTTCCTCCTTCACTGAGTAGATTGAATTCCTCAGGCACCAATTTCCCGTACCTTTTTCTCTTTCTTTTTGGTTGGACTGCTGGCCAGCATGCATATCGTTGTTGAGCAATGATCTTCTCTTCGTACTACCGCTCTTTACTTTTCTTTTCATCATGTTTAATACTCAGAGCTGGCGATGCTCAGATGCTGGGGTCGTGGTCTCCAGGCCAAAGAGAACTTCATGTGCGACAGAATGGCAATAACAACGGCCCTGATACAAGCGCATTCACTATCGTTAACGGAAGAATCTACACGCCTGGGTTGGGAATAATACTAGCAGTACGTCACCTGATATCCTAGCGGAAAGGCACACCAGGCTGACAAGAAGCCACAGCCTCAGCCTTTCACGCCTATGGGTGGCGATTTCCTGCACATTGCCCTCGATGTGTCAGGTGACGGCAAATTGCCTGTTCCTCCACGCAACATTGCCGACCCACTCACTCAAGTCTTCAACTTCACTCTCTTCTTGACCTCAACAATTACCCAGAAGAACTTCACAATCTCTAATATAACAACCTCCACACCACCCTTCGCGGACATACTCGACCAAGAGCTTGGCCAAACAGTCAAGCACATCAACTTCGAATGGCCAGACTGTCTCGTCGGCGATGGTAATGACGAGGAAGGTGCAACAGCAAGAGGCGACTACAACATCAGTATTCACCAAAACTACCGACTCAACGGTGTAGATCGATACACGATTTTCAATCTCCCTATTAGTGTTACCAACAGTATCCAGCCGTTCCCCGGTGCAGGCCAGTTAACTACCAAGCCCGCGCCAGGCCCATTGAGCGCAAATGGGGGCCGCATGCAGTGTGCCATGATTGAGAATCCGCTAGTGGACTTTCAGGTGCAGGTTAACAGTGTGAATAACCCACCTGGGCAGCCCATGCGAGATATCCAGATTCAAACTAGCCCGCGAAGTGATGGAGGGCAGGTTGGTGCAAATGGCCAGGACGACGGATCGAGGGGGACGGGAGGGGGACAGAATGGAGGCGTAAGTGGGCAAGGCGAAATAGCACCAAACCAAGGCGCAGGTAGTAGTCGTCCTGCATTGGGCGCAGCAGTGAGGATGTCTAGTGAGTCACTTTCTGTGGTCATGATCGGCATGTTGGGGGTTGTGGTGGTGTTATTTACATCTGTGAGCTTGTGAGGCCTCAGCCCCTGACAGAGTGGTGTCTGATCAGCTGACGCAAGACTTGTGGATATGTATATCTAAATACACCATAGAGCCGTGTCGACATGGGTATATATACAGCATTTTGAAAATGAAGAAATAGAAATATATGAAGAGAACACAAAGTTTATTGCTCACACATTATAAGAGAAAAGGTATTATGAAGCCAGGGTATCACTCTTCCTCCTCTTCCTCGCACTCTCATCCTCTACCATCCCCTCTCCAACCTCGCTCTCCGCCCTCTTCCTCTTCTCCTCCCTCGTAACCTCCTCATCCGCCGACCTTTCTGTAACAAACAACGTACTCGCCGTCTCCCTAACCACATTGCTCCCCTCATCCTCCTCCTCGCTCTCACCCCCAATCCCCAACTCCACCGTGCCCCCCTCGGGATCCGCCAACGCAGTCTGAATCTTCTCCAACCCCATGCGATCCCCCTCTACCGTCTCACTGATCTCCGGATCAACCCAGCCCTCCGTGTAACTGCCCCCAAAATCAATAATCCACAGCTCAGACTCTGCGTCCACCATGAAATTATCCGCTTTTGCATCACCCCACACAATCCCATGCTCATGCAGCGTTTTGATATAAGCTTCGCTCTTGCGACTCCACTCTGCGCGCGCACCGGCGTCGACGCTGGAGCGCAGGAGCTTAGTCAAGGGCGTTGGGTATCGGATATTCTGGAGTAGCATGCCCATTGCTTGTGTTTTGCTGTTGCAGAGGGAGACAAAGCCGAGGAGGCTGGGGAATTTGATGTCGAGATTCAGTGTCTCGAGTTTGCGGAGGATGTGGATTTCGCGTTTGACGGAGTCGGGTTGAGAGGGGACGACGGGCTTGAAGAAGTAGACTGTGCCGGTGCTTTTGTGGATGACTTGGCCGGGGTGCGCTGGGGGTGGCATGCTGACTTCGGATTGCACGATTAGGTCGTTGGGGTTAAGCCAGGGGAGGTTGTAGTTTTGGATGTATTTCGGCATTTTGAGGCGAGGGACGAGGGCTTCGATTTTGGCTTCGAGCTCGGTTGTTGTTTCGAGAAGTTGAGGGGATAGTTCACCGTTGGTGATTTGCATGCTGTAGAAGTATGTTGGGCCATGATACCATTCGTACAACGTAGATTCCTCTGGTTCGCGATTTGGGGGTGCATCGGTTTTCGTGATGTCTGCAAGTGCTCCGAGTATCCAGTTTCGCAGCTCCAAGCCTGCACTGGCTGAATCTTGGTCTAGGTCTTCTCCAACCTCCTCGTCCTCCTGATCATCTTCCACAAATTCATCGTCATCGCCGTCTGCTGTGATGTCGACACCACTGTCTTTGCTGTCTGAACCCTCTGAGCTTTCCCTGCTCTTGTTCTTGCTTTTCGCCTTGCCACGATGGACTCTGGCCTGTTGCTCTTCAGCTAACTCCTCTTCCCTTTCTTCTGCCTCACGAAGTGCTGATATCTTATCAAGGTATTCGTAATACAATGGCTTCTCGCGGGACTTTTTCAATTCGTTCGGATCAACCATGACATGGTAGCGAACATCGTTGATGAGAGTTGTCAAGGCACAGCTGTCATCTTCGTCGTAGGAAAAGTGTAATGTGTGAGCTTTGGTCTTGGTAACAGATTGTGCCATTGTTGGATAGTAAAGAGAGATTTGGGTACTTTGAAGTGTATACGATGGAAGGGCAAGATTGTGTCCTCATACAAGACAACTGACCGTACACCCATGTATACCTCAACTCCCAACCTCCTCTACATCCTATAGAACCATGATCTTACATCACCGTTGTTTTCTATCACCGACCTCATCGAATTCCCAAAACGGGATGACATACCATCATGGCTTTGTTTGACCCCTGCATCGACATCATCGATATGGTACTAATCTTCAGGTACGATCGGTCGAGGGGCGTGTGGTGGCGCCAGGAATGGACATGAGTGGTTCACTTTATCTAGTGGCTTTTACTACGCAACGTTAGGGCCATCGATATGAAACTGAACGATATTAAAAAGGTTGGGTGTGAGGAAAGGAGATTGGCATGACGCGTTGACGCGCGATCAGATGTCATGACGTCAAGTAGTAGTACTAAGTACAAGCTGACCGAAAGCATTAGTGTTTCTGCGACAACAACACCAAACACTAGCGGTGTCCATTTTGCTTATTTTAGTTTTTCAATCACTTGCATGGTCTTGGAAGAGATGTATGGGGGAGTTAGATAAGGATCAATTGAAAAGCATCCAAACGTTGTCGCATTGCTACGGAGGCGCTCGTCTGTCATTGAGATATGTCGCTGGCAGACATCCTGCACTCATTCACGCGTTCAACCGTCAGATATCCCAACCGTATACGCCTTTTTAAAATAACAAATATGCCGAACAAAGGAGCGTAAGCCTACACCCTACGGTCCCTACAGTGGCAGCAGAAGAAGCGAAACATGTGTCTCTCATAAAAAAAATCTCTTGACAATGCCAAGATCCTGAGAGCCCGTCCCATGAGTTCGAAATAAATGCGTCGGACCATCTCCCAGAGATTACACATACGCCAAGTCATTATAGGTTCGTAACATCCAAAACAATATCATACAGCCTCGCACATGTCTTCACGTTGGGAAGACTGTTTACACAGTGAAGTCCAAAAGGTCGTACGCCGACGAGTCCAGAGAAGTAAAGTCGCTCATTGCCTTCATCTCGAGATCAAACTGCGAGTAGGAAGTATCGGGCATACTGTCGAAGAGCTCATCCAGATTGTCCTTGGAGTCAATCGGTGAGGTTGGTGGTGTTGTGAACTGACTTGACTGGACAGACGACCGCGAAGGCGATGCCGTTGCCTTCAAAGGACTAGGTTGGACGGGCGCATGTGAGTCATTTGGCGACCCAGCAGAATTTGGGCGCATGTCAGCAGGCGACATTGGGGGTGTATGAGAGTGCTGAGAGAGTTGTTGAAGAATGTTCATAGACGCAGAGTCGTTGGCGTAGGAAGTTGAGCCAAAGCTCGACTGGGAGAGGCCAGCATCTTCAGGATAAGGGCTTGATGAGCTCTCAAAACTGTATTGTTTGTCAGATTTGGACAGTGACAGGATTGGTAGAAGAACTAACCTGAAAGGATCTACAGAAGAGTGCATGGAGTCATTGTAGCTCTGTGAGTCCGAAAGCAGCTGAGGGAGATCTTGTGATTGAGCTGGCTCAAAGCCAACTAGCGGTGAAGGAGACCGAGCATCCGAGTTTGGCGAACCAGCTGATGATGAAGGTGCTGACACAAGGGCGCGTCGCGTTCTGCTGGCCTTGTCGACGCGTTGCTCCATATCCGGCCGATTCTTCTTCGGTCGGCCACGCTTGGCCTGTCGACGAACTGCATCGGGGAATCCACCGACACACATGCCACGCTGGCGATGGCGCGTAAGAGCGTCCTGTCGTGCAAACCCTGCACCGCACGGGCACTTGTATGGCTTGTTGCCAGAGTGGATCTTTGCGTGGCGCTTCAGGTCGTGTTGTCGAACGAAGCACTTACCGCATCCGTTGCACTTGAACTGGCGGTCACCAAGATGTGTTTGGATATGCGATCGAATGTTTTCCCTTCGTCCAAAGACCTTGCCGCAGCCTTGGTACAGGCAGGTCCACTTACCGGTCGTCGCGTCTTGCTCACTAATGTATCTTTGAACTTCCTCGGGCGCGATACCAGTGTACTCGTAGCTAGCGTCCACATCCAGGTCGTTGAACATTTGAGAGGGCGCAAACTGTTCAATGGGTGTTTGCAAGCTGTTAATGGGCACTGCGCTTTGGGGAGTAGGCAACAAGCCGTGTGATTGCGCGAAAACCATCTCTTGGTTCTCTTCGATGTTCTCCAAGATAGATTGAGCAGGCTTTTGTCGTGGCGAGGAGACGGGCGACGGCGACAAGGCGTCGGATGTGTAGTACGAAGATGAGTCGTAACCAAGGTCCACTTCTGGGTTTTCAAAGTCGAATGTCATGGCTTTTGAGGTAGGCTCGAGATTAATGTCGGACATGCCGGTAAAGGCAGCTGAGAGACCATTTTGACTGAAAGATTCATGGCTTGGCAACTGCGCTGGCTTCTGTGGGGTCGAAGTGGGTGTAGGTAGAATGTTGATGAAGACTTGTCCACATGAGCCATACACAGACTGAATGTGCTCGTGGAGTTCTTTCAATTGCTGTTCAGTTGGGGGTTTAGAGGGGGAAGAGGGAAGCTGCGTGGGAGATTGCACGCGGGTTAACCTTGAGGGAGTCCGCGGTGTTGATGAAGTGATCTGTACTGGGGATGCCAAGAAGGTGTCCTGGGGGCCCGGCTGGGGCTGTCTGTGCGTCTGCGCTACTTGCATAGAATGCTGTGATGATTGTCCTAGATTGTTAGTATTACTTACCGTACTGTCTTCCTGCTGGAAGGAGGGGATGTCGAAGGGTCCTGGTCGTTGGGCGTATTCCTGGTATTGGGCTTGTCGCGCGGCATGGATGGAGTCTAGGTTGAGGCCGCGTAGATCCAAGCTCATGCCGGTCCGGTGTGATCGTCGTATTTTAGCAGGCGATGGGCGTACTGTAGGCGCGTCGAAAACAGTTGGTGTCGAGTTTTGTCGACGGTGCTGAATCCGTTGGCGCTGGATGCCGGCTGGCATATTTGTGGACAGCATATCTTATGCAGGTCGAGTCCGGAATCGGTTCTCGAGGATGGGGGAAGTCCTATTGGGTCCGAAACTGATGCATGTTAATGGTCATGTTACTTTGAAGTCGCAGTGTCGAGAATGCGAGCTTGGACGTTGGAATAAATGGATATCCAGACTTACCTCACGCAGTGCAAGCGGCGCTCCGCCGGGCGGTCGGTGTCCTTATGGTATCCTCAGTACAGATGCAATCTCCCAGTAGCCTGCGTCAAGTAAGTAATGGGCCGAAGCCTGTGCGACTAAGTCTGAAGACAAAGAAGTGTTTTAGTGTGAGTCGCTAAACAAAGCAATTGATACTAGAGATGAAGAAAGTGTGGGTGCAGAAGATGGAGAGTAAAGTGGAGGATAATAAAAGTAGCGCAGGCGGGGACAGCTGAGTATTACCGTATGAGGTCAGGACACAACAATCGCTGGCATATCCGTCACCCCAGCGACGGCTAGCCGCCCATGGCCGAGGCTGGCGCTAGTATATCCACCGCGCCTGGGCACAATCACGTGCTTTTCGATCTGCATCGCGCACGGATGCTGCTGTCGCCGCCCGCCGTGCTCGCTTACGAGATCCACACGAATTTCATCCACCCGAGCACTTTCCCGCCGACTTTTTCTTTTCACACCCTTTCTGCATCACGCTGAGGAAAGCAATCAAGACACGATTGCTTAGGCCGCCATGCAGATCTTCGTGAAGACCCTGTAAGAGGATACCCGCGCACAGCAGTAGCAGCAGCTCATTCAGAACTAATACGCTGGCAGTACGGGCAAGACTATCACCCTTGAGGTGGAGTCGTCCGACACCATCGACAATGTAAAGGCCAAGATCCAGGGTACGTACAGCTCAGCGAAGATGCTTGGACTTCGCCATCTGACAGTCACCAGACAAGGAGGGCATTCCCCCGGACCAGCAGCGTCTCATCTTCGCCGGAAAGCAGCTCGAGGACGGCCGCACTCTTGCCGACTACAACATCCAGAAGGAGTCGACCCTCCACTTGGTCCTCCGTCTCCGTGGTGGTGGTAAGAAGAGGAAGAAGAAGGTCTACACCACCCCCAAGAAGATCAAGCACAAGCGCAAGAAGACCAAGCTAGCTGTGCTCAAGTACTACAAGGTCGACGGTGATGGCAAGATCGAGCGCCTCCGCCGTGAGTGCCCCCAGCCCGAGTGCGGTGCTGGTGTCTTCATGGCCGCTATGCACAACCGCCAGTACTGCGGAAAGTGCCACCTCACCTACGTTTTCGACGAGGCCAAATAAGCGCGCCACTACCGGGGTACGCGACACGATCGATAACGAGTAACGGCATCATGGCATGGCTGGGAGGAGCTGAATAGATTCCACCGCATTGTCGGACATGTACCATCAATCAATCAAAAAAACTTGTCATGGACCAGATAAACAGTCAATGGTTGTATATGTGAATGCTCATGTTGTCTTGCCCGCACTGACGTCAGGTTCATAATCTATTCGCTAATATGGTTGTCCGTGCTTGGTGAAATGAAAGCCCGTATTGGTGGCGCTAGGACCAGTGGGCTGATTGCTGATTGCTGATAACCTGATAGTAAGTACTAATTAAGCGGATGTGGTCGGTCGCCTGTTGCCATGGCGTCTTGCGGACGAATAACCTATTTTTGGGTAGATGCGTTTCAGCGCTGATCCGTTATTCTACTGTCATTGGAGCGTATGCTTCAGCTAGTGCACTCTCCAATGAGTTATACGATCATCGAAAAATCGAATGGAAATATGCAAATGTTCTCATGGATAAGAATAGAGAATCAAATTTGGTATACAGCAAGTCATTTCACAGACACAGGCATGAGTGAAGTCGGAATATTTTGTTATTTAGACATGAGTGGAAAGCTACGCATTTGCACGCTTGCACCTCGCTTTTTCCCAGAGGGTAGTTATACATGATTATGATGCGCGAAGAAGAGTTGGGGAGTCCATCATCCTTGTCGTATCATCTGCTTACTTCCTGTTCGCCCTCTGCTCTTTATCGGCATTACTCTGGCTGATATCCAGACCCAGACCCTTGCTGTCGAGGTAGATCTTGTTGCTGCTCTGCTGCAAGATGCTGGCAATGCTCCTTGCATTCTCAAACTCTCGTAGGTCAACGTAACTCCTGCTCTTCTTGATGGCGTCACCAATCAGCTCCGCGGAACGGGCCTCACCTTGGGCGCGAACGACTGTAGCTTGCTTCTCCTGGCGGGCCTTGTCGACAACGAAAGCGGCGCGCTGGGCTTCTTGCTGGGCAACCTGCTTAGCTTCTACAGCGGCAGTGAACTCGGGAGAGAAGGCAAGGTGCTACGATGATTTAGTGAATTGCGGAGTTTAGAGGGGAATTCTGACAAGGGCTACTCACTGTAAGGGAGACGTCGTCAAGCATAATGTTGAAGCGAGCGGCTCTCCTGACGAGGTTGTCCCGTACTAGCCTGCTAACGTTCTCACGTTGTGTAATAAGCTGGCTGGCATTGAATTGCGCCACCACACTCTTCAAGACCTCGTTGACGATAGACGGCAGAACCCTCTCATCGTAGTCCGTGCCCAATGTCCTGTAAATCTGAGGAAGCGCCTCGACCCGCGGTCTTGACAATACACGGCAAGTTATGTTGACCATCTGCAAATCCTTGGTGCCAGTGAGGGAAGCGACGTTTCGTGGTTTTGCGCGCACATCGTAGGTGATGGGAGTCTCGAACCAGGGAATGCGGAAGTGGGTGCCTTCACTGTAGATTTCCTTCTGCACGCCACCAATTCGGGTGTACTTGATTGCTCGGTGACCACCATCGACTGTAGCGGGTCAGCGTTCCATGATCACAGAATTGAGCATGCGCTCTTGCGCAAAGAGCAATATACCGTTGAACAGCGCATTATTTGCCATCCAAATTCCGCCACCGACAAGCAATAGTCCTCCGAGGCCTCCAAAGACACCCCTCGGTGGTCCGCCGCCGCCTGCCCCTCCAAATCGAGCGCTTCGTCGTGTCAATTCGTTTTGAAGGCGCGACCACGCTTCCTTTGGATCTGGTGCGGCCATTTTGGTCTTTTAGGTGAGAGGACGAGGATGGGGTGGGGTGAGGCGTCCAGGCGGCAACAATGGCGGATGAGCTCGGTGATGAGGTAGCGACGATGGAGAAAATGGTCATCGGCGAATCATGACCCCCGATACCAGGGCTCACGCCAAGCCAGACCCTCCGCATTGCGACATCGTTGCACTCGATGCCTGTCTTGTGCCTTGTTGTTTATACTTGTCTGTGCAACGTCTCGATTCTTCGGCGCAAACAGGTTGAAACATTTTTATTACTCCATGATTGGCAGCTGAACATCCTCACGGCCTTGTCGTCTCATCTTAGAGAGGGGCTTGCCACGGCTGTCGCATCGTGTTAGCGCAGGGACCACCCAATCAATGTGATATGGGGTAACCTTAAAGCACAGCTGTCCATAAGCCTCTCGCCCACATCGATTCTTAAGCCCTCTCTCTGCCCATTTGGTGGCACTTTTTCGATTCTTGTACATTGCTGTCCTTCTGTGATACCCAATTGCTATTTGTTTTTCCTCATATCCAAGTCAATCATCTTGTGAGTTGTGTGGAGCCTGGCGACGCAGGCGCGGTCGCTTGGATAGGATAGAGCACGACGTAGGTTTGATATTATATCAACAAATTCAATTGAATGTGGATTAACCCGAGAATATTAGAGAAAGGACCTGGGCCTTCTGTACATCATCTCCATTCCAAACCCCTATCATTCAAGACAGAGCTGTCACCTACCTCGACCATGTACGTCACATCGCGATCGCTACGGACCATTGCTTGGTCAGCCTTTGTGGTATACACAGCACGGGCCGATCATGTCATGGAGAATCTGAGTTTCGGGTATAAAGCGGGCGAATCTATTACACCTGATCACCACTCGGTTCCTCACTTCGTCGTCCAAGGCACAGACGACTATACACCCCAGATACTCTCGGATCGCATCATTCTTACACCTCCATACCCCGGCAATAGACGCGGTTCAATATGGGCTCAGGATGCGCTGTACCACAAAGGCGACTGGACTGCAGAACTAGACTTTAGGGCAACGGGAATGGAGCGCGGAGGTGGAAACCTACAGTTTTGGTATGTGAAGGACTCACAGGCGCACGAGACACCTGCAAGCTTGTATACGTCGCCCAAGTTTGATGGTCTGGTGCTGCTCATAGACCAGTATGAAGGTCATGGAGGATCTATCCGTGGTTTTCTCAACGACGGAACAAAGGACATCAAGTCCCACCCAGACCCAGACACGCTGGCTTTTGGCAAATGCGACTATGCATACAGGAACCGTGGCGAACTTACACCAATCAAGATGCATCATGCACAGGGCTTCCTTGAAGTTATCGTCGACGGGCAACTATGCTTCAAGACGGACAAGGTACGGTGGACTTGTCTATGGTCTACAGTTGTCCAGTACACTAACCGCTCCTCCAGGTCGAACTCCCTGAAGGCTATTACTTCGGAATCAGCGCCTCGTCCGCCGAGAGCCCAGACTCGTTCGAAATTCACAAATTCGTCGTATCCACCATAAACTCGCACATCACCAACCCACCGAGCCCAAACAAGAAAGACTACGCAAACTACGTAAACTCGCAGCAGCAGAAGCAGCAGAAGCACCAACAGCACCAACAACAGCAATCCAGGAGTACATCAGAAAACGGCTTCCCTCAGATAATCGACGACGTATCCGCAGACACCATCCGCGCCCAGCAAGAGCAATTCGCCGATCTCCACAACCGCGTCCAAATGGTCGACCACCACCTCGCAACCCTCCTCCACCGCGTCTACGAAGTCAAGCAAGCCGTAGATACTCTCACAGAAGAAAACAACGAGCGCTGGAAAGATATCAGTGAGCGCGTCCATGCAATCGACGCGCGCAGCGCCGGTACCATGCACAACGTCGAAAAGGTCGAACGCGCCACAGCGCAGATCCTGCGTGATTTGGAGTCCAAGGATTTCAAGGAAATGATGAATCAGATTCACCGGGCACTTGAGAGGAATCAGGATGGCGTTATTCAGGTTTTGCCGCATTTGATGGGTGCTGGTAAGTTTCTTTTCTTCTTTTCTTCTTTGATTCATAGATCCCCCTTTTTTTTCCTTTTGCTTGATCAGAGCTAAATTGTTTTAAAACAGCCATCACCAGCAAGGGCCCTAGCATGATGACCTTTTTGTTCATCGCCGTTGCTGTCCAAATCACGATTACCGGTGGATATATGCTGTACAAGAGGAGGAGAGACTCGGCTCCAAAGAAGTACTTGTAGATTTCTTAGCCCCGCTACCCTGGTCAGACGAAGTCGATTATTCGTTTTTTTTGCACTACAAAGGCGCATAGCGATTTCTGGGACGTAATCGGTGTACCATATGATTCACCTTGATGAAGAATTGGAAAGATGAGAGAGATTTGCTTTGATCATGACTTGTGTTTCTCTTTCGAGAAACGACTTCTTCTATCTTTGTGTGAATGTATGAATGCTCGGAAATGCCAGGAAACCCATCCAACGCCATCTATGCAGCTGTAACAACAATCAAATCTTGATCCTAATACCTTTCGATTACGCACTCATCTTTCTCGGCTCGAGCAACAACTTGCCCGACGGCCCACTCTTCTCCGAGAACCCTTCTGCGCGCGAGAAAACACGCTGGCCACGTAGCCAAGTCTCGCGCACCACACCCTTGAGTGTCTTATTCTCGTACGGCGAGACTTTGTTGCGGAAGAGCATGGTGCTGGGTTCGACCTGCCCATTTTAGTTAGCCATGTTATCCAAATACCACCACATATGAACATCTACATCCAGTCAAGCCGCGCAAAGCAAGGCAGACCATCCCCCAAAAATGGTAATATGAAAAGGAAGGAGAAAACATACCATGAACTCGGCCTCATCATCAAACACCACAATATCAGCATCAAACCCTACGCCGATATCTCCCTTGCTATGCTCCAATCCAACCTGCTTGGCAGTATTCTTGCAGCACCAACGCACGATGTCTTCAATGGAGAAGGAATTGTTATCAAAGCGCTTGGTACCTTCAGTCCATAGGATAGGAAGACCAAGGCCAACACTCGAAATACCGCCCCACGCGCCGAAAAAGTCGCCTTTGGCTGCCGATTCCTGGGTTTCGAGGTTGCTGGGCGTTTCTGACGATGACGACGCAGGCGCCAGATGTGCGGGTAGGAGCTTAATGTCGGGTGTACAAGGCGAGTGATCCGAAACGACGGTTTGAATGACGCCGTCAGCGGTGTCTTGAAGGAGTTCTTCCCAGAGGCCGTCTTGGTTTGATTGCGAGCGGATGGGGGGACAGCACTTGTGTCTTGTGTCTCCCTCCTTGATGCCTTCAGCGGCGAGAGCGAGATAGTGGAAGCATGTTTCTGCTGTGATTTTGACCCCGTCTGCGCGCGCCTTGCGGAGCAGAGGGATGGCTTCGATGGCAGAGAGATGCACGATGTGGAGTTGTAGCTCTGGGGCTAAGTGGGCTAGCGAGAGGATCTCAGCTACGGCGCATGTTTCGAAGGCGGGAGGTCGTGATTGCAGGAAGGTGTCATAGGATGTTAGGGCGCCTTTAGGGGCGAGAGGGGGTTCGGAGGTTTGGATCACGTCGCTTACGGAGTCGGCAATGGGTGGGATCATTTCGGCGTGGAACATGAGGGTAGTTGCCGAGTCTTTTAGTTCGAGCAGTGCTTTTTCAATGTCGAGGGAGGATACGGCGGGGAATTCCTCAACCTACATGGCGAGTGTTAGTGTCACATGATTGAATGTTGAAGTATACTAGACTTACACCACTCTCGCACAAGAAACCCTTGAATCCTCGAACACCTTCTTTGACCAGTGCTTTTAGATCACCTGAGTTGCCTGGAATGATACCCCCGTAAAAGCCGACGTCGACCCAGCATTTGCCTTGCGAGGCCTCGCACTTGATCTTGAGATTTTCAACCGTAGTCGTGGGTGGAATAGCATTTAGCGGCATATCGATGACAGTGGTGACTCCACCAAAAGCTGCTGCTCGAGTGCCAGTCCAGAAGCCTTCCCATTCTGTTCGGCCAGGCTCGTTGAGATGTACATGAGCATCAACAAGTCCAGGTAATAAGATGTGTGGAGAGTAGTCTGTGTATGGTGTACCTTCAGGGAAGTGCGTTTGAGGAAGTACTGAGTGGAAGATGGACGTAATTTTGCCAGTATTGTTCGATACAATAATGGTAGCCTCTGTAATTCGACCACCAACGACAGCTCTTGAAGAAGCTAGTACAGTGATGGGATGAAGAGGCTGGGCCTGAGAAGTGGGTGGAGGTGTCGTCGCGTGAGGGGCCATGTTGCGAGGCTGGAGTTGTGTTGAGTGAACTTGGAGCGGAAAGGAGAAAGAAGTAAAGACAGAAGACGTGGGACTATATAACACCGCGTCAGGAAGGTAAGAGCTATATACAGCCACAAGCCGGTTTCGGCGAACGCGGGGAAGTTGGGGTGGCTGTCGTCGGTGAGCTGCAGATAAGCGTTGATAAGACGCTGTCAATGATGCGCCAGGAAGTGTAAAAGAGGACTGGAGTGAGGTCTTTAAAAGAAATTGAGTAAATAGTGCTGGGAGAGAGAAGATGGGATTCTTTATTACAAAAGAACCCTGTGGTCAGATATATCGACTGTCAAAAAAACGCCAAAATCTGGGGTACAGTCCCTTATCTGTCCATGGCTAGGAGCCACCCCCGGGCTACTCTCGAAGCATTGTATATAAGGTATGGGTCTCGCTAACGCGAGCGCCGCGGGATAGTGGGCCACCGGCGCGCCCTGCGTTACATATTGCTCGATACTATCGAGTAACTACGATGAGGCGAGGCTATCGCGGCCGCTCTGACCATGCGTCTCGGCCCTGTCTTGTGTTGGTCAACTTTATTGTAGACACGAGCCAACATTTTCCCATTTCATAGGTATCTGCTCTTCGGTGTGACCTATAATATGTTATCCTCATACTATCTTTCCCTTCAAAAATACAATATTGCAGTTGTTGGGACTGTAAAGCACCCAGAAACGCACATTGCTTCTCTGGCTCAAAAGGTGGTGTTGGGAGACGTGCATGTGTTACTGATAAGCAAATGCAAGGATGTGGCTCCCCTACGATAGGCATGCAGTAGATCGCTCCGATTAGGCCCACAAGGCCTAGCGCAGGGCAGCCGGTTGAGCGTCATAATACCCGTGGCACCTCGAACATCCAGTGCATGGTCCAGAATACACCGCCGGATATTTCTTTGCAGCTTGTGTATTTTCGAGGAAAAGAGAATTCTTTTGTTCTTGGTTATTAGCCTGATGGATAAAAGAGCTGGGAGTCCTGAGGCCACCGGGAGAGTGCCCGACATCTCCGGAGAAGCTAAGGAGATGTCAGGCAGCGCGTACCTTCTATTTCTATCGAGTAACGGAAATCCAATAAGTTGGCTCTCGTCACCGCGACCGCTTACCTAGCCCGACACGCATGGACTGGCTTCTCCCGGAGCTGCCCGAAAGGCATATTCTCGACCGAATTTCCAAACGCATTCCGATTCTGCTGTAGCTCGTTTCGTGCGTCCTGACAAGCATGACCGCGTTCAGGCATCGGCGTTATACTCTTGATCAAAGGAACGAGGCCATAAACATCATGAGGTGGTCGAGATGGGTGCTCGGCCATCTCCGTGGCCCTCTGGTATTCTGGTTGTCGGTTCGAGTCATCTAGGACAAGCGGCCAACTACGGCGTCCAGAACTCCGAACCCAAGTAGCTATCGAGTAACAAAAACTGCACGCTCAACGCTTTCTGGAGTTCCCGGTGGCGCGCTTGCACACGAGAGGCCCAGCAGCCTCGGCTACTCTCATTTCGTCGTGGTGGCGAGCATGTTCTGCAGACACGATGTGACAAATTGCCTCTGCATTGGCTAGACGTCGTGTAGCGGTAAAGACTTTGCAATCGCGTTACACACCCAGGGGTAGGTTTTGCTTACGTTTCTCTGGAAAGCTCTAGACAATGGCGATTCAGCATGGTGCGCAAACACCCTGGTAGCTGCGTTGTTAAGCATCGCAAGCGGGGTGTTTGCTGTGGGAAAAGAGGAAAACTGCTGGTTAGTACCGTCCGACAGAACCTTGGTTTTGACGCATAATCCGTAAAGGATTTGCTATGTGTTCAACAACGACTAGAAGACACACAGGCTCCAAATGGTGGCAGAGCGAGCAAAAGGACGAAAAGGGAAGTTACCAGTTTTGCTGGGAAAGAATTCGTGGGGGGCCCGCCAGCATCCTCACCTAGGCACCGTAAATGGTATCCGAGTTATCGGTGCGTTGCATCGCATGCGTACATCCTGTATACGGTATCCCAGCAACCCTCTTCTTCGCTGTAGCTACAACAAAAACTATTCACGGCCCGAAATAGCCTTACACTACTTCTTTTGGGATCGTGGGGACGACTTGGTCCCTTTACCGTTGGCCAGCATTGAGCGGGAATTATAAAGACTCGCTTGCAATCCGTACTCGGCCGCGTTTTCGCGCATGAGATCCAGGTAAGTATAGGCATCAGGCTTGTAGTAGATAGGTCGGCCTGCAGAGATCAAAACCATGTTTTCCAGCTCCCGGAGTACTCGTACAACATCTTGAGTATCTTGAAAGTCCTTTGTGTAGACACAGACTGCGATACCATTAGCACTAGTAAATCTCTATTCTTTCGGGGTTCTGCCACACTTACTCAGCCATTCCTCTTTTCCATCATCCATTGCCACTTTGCAGCCAGAGCCAAGTCGGTTTTCGATGACACCTGCTACGATCTGTTTCCAGACTCGAGTAACATCGACAGATTTTAGGAATAACATCCACTACTCAAAGTTAGACATGAAAGGAATGAGGTAGTCAGCTCCAGTCAGTTTCCACCTACTTTTCCAGAGAGAACGTGAGTGTCTCTGGCTAGGCTGGCGATGCGCTCCTGCAAAGACTTGCTTTCTTGACTTAGTTTTTTGGTCACGCTTCCTTTCGGTTGTGTAGCAGCTAACTCGCGAATCTTACGGCGACTCTCTAAAGACTCTTGGAGCAGTTGCATGCCGCGATTTGTAAAGTCAGCGACATTGGAATATGGCGGCTTGCCGTGAGGGTTGCGATAAGGATTCTCAGCCCAGATCCAGGGACATTTGGAGATGGAGGTGGTCAGTGGTGGAAGGCGGCGTATAAAGTCATCGACAGACCCGCCTAGTTGCTACGCATCGAGTTGTCCTTGTAGCCGATTGAACAACTCGAGCTCCGATGATTGCTCTGATGATGACTCTTGCTTACGCTTGTTTGACGTTAAAAGGTGCTCCTGCGCCAAGTCTTTGTGGTAGCGACTAGGTGTCTTGCATGTCTGATCTTGTGTAACCGGTGATGTTCCCCTCTTCCCTCTCTTGGACGGCGCTGTGCTGTTGTTGGAAGTAGGCTCTGCAAGGAGCTGAGTCCTCGCATTCATCGCGATGGCGTTGATATATTTGGAGCGAGAATGCCAGAACAATTTTAGATCATACTTTTCACAGCGCTGTCTTTGATGCTGTTGCTCCTCCTCGGTGCCTTCAAATTGTTAGCGGGTGGGGTTTCAAGATGCACCCGACGTACCATAGAAACTGCTGTCATCTGAAATCCATCCGTCCCAGGACACCATACCTTCCTCTTCTATTGTCAATCTTATGAGGCCGAAGATAGTGTGTGCTGCAGATATCAAGAGAATTATGGCTGAAGACAAACGTAGTGTAGTCAGCGATGGTTGACCGAATGGGGAAAGTAAATGAGGGACGACGCGCAAGGGTACCCCTGTAGCCAAAACGCGCGCCCGCGTTCTCTCTACGCGTTGACCGTGACGGAGCCTTTCAACTCCAACAGACAATCCAACGCCTTGACCTGCCAGGTTCAGATCAATCCATGGTATCCACAATGCCACACTCAATCTCGCCAGATTCGACGCCTGTACAAGACGCATCGCAGACCGACAACGTCAAGCCAGAGCCAGAAACCCAAGATATCACAATGGAAGACGTGCCAGCAGCGGTCACAGCAGAGACAAGCAAAGTCAAGCTCGAGGAAATATTCGACGACGTAGATTCAGACCCGGAATTCCCTTCGAGCGCACCAGCACCCACCTCGCAAGAAGATGCATCGCAGCCGGCCCCAATGTACGCCCCTCCCCTTCGACAATCTTGATGCTCGACAACTGACATTCACACAGCAAGATTAATTCGAAGTCGTCCTTCTCCGACCCAGATATCATGCGCGCCTTTTACCAGCGCCTTTTCCCTTTCCGCCCCCTCTTCCAATGGCTCAACCATTCCGCAACCCCGAGCAACGACTTTGCCCATCGCGAATTCGCATTCACGCTACCTAATGATGCATATCTGCGCTACCAGTCTTTTCCGACTTCTGATTTACTACGGAAACAGTGCATAAGCATGCTTCCCTCCCGTTTTGAAATCGGCCCCATGTACAGCACAAACCCGAGAGATCGGAAGACGTTGCGAAAAGCCAGTGCCTTTCGTCCAGTCATGAAGGAGCTGGTCTTCGATATCGATATGACGGATTATGATGACATCAGAACATGCTGTACAGGTGCAAGCATTTGTCTCAAGTGCTGGGGCTTCATCACAATGGCCATCAAGACCATCGATGTGGCTCTACGGGAAGACTTCGGCTTCAAGCACATACTCTGGGTTTACTCCGGTCGTCGTGGTGCTCACGCTTGGGTTTGTGATAAGCGCGCACGAGAGATGGATGACCAGAGACGCCGCTCGGTAGCCAGCTATCTCGAACTCCTTAAGGGAGGCGATCAGGGCGGCAAGAAAGTCCATGCCCGACGACCCCTCCACCCTCATCTGGAGCGCAGTCTAGAAATCTTGAAAGAGCACTTCCAGACGTCCATTCTTGCCGAACAGGATCCCTGGGCCAGTGATGAAAAAGCAGCCCACCTCCTCAACCTGCTCCCCGACCCTACCCTCAAAGCTGCCTTGCAGAAGAAATGGAGTTCTGCACCCTCCCGCCCCAGCGCTTCCAAATGGTCCGACATCAATACCCTCGCCGAATCCGGTGCCCTATCAAAGACACCCAGAGAGCTCCGTGAAGCCAAACAGGACATCATTTTAGAATACACGTATCCTCGTCTTGATGCCGAAGTCTCCAAAAAACTGAACCATTTACTCAAGAGCCCATTTGTAATACATCCCGGCACAGGCAGAGTCTGTGTACCGATTGACACACAGAAAGTCGAAGATTTCGATCCATTGAGCGTACCAACAGTCACACAACTACTACAAGAAATTGACGACTGGACTGGAGACGAGACGGACAAGAAGGTGCAGGACTGGGAGAAGACAAGCCTGAAGCCTTATGTAGACTTTTTCAAGCGATTCGTTGCAGGCTTGTTGGAGGAAGAGAAGCCGGCGCTTAAGAGGGAGAGGGAAGAGGCGGCGGATGCAATGGAGTTTTAGAGAAGACGTTGTGTTGTATGACAGGAAATGAAAGGGAAAAGGCGCTTTGGCGTTGAACGTGTAGAAAATCACGCTGATGTTGGATGGATTAAGAGAACTCCTTCCCTTATGTATACGGGAAAGTGATTAACGAGCTAAATACAACGTGCTCTTCCGTCTCGACATGTTAACCCAAAACACACATTATTATGAAGTCCCCTGATATCCCAACTGACACACCACGCCATCCATAGTACAATACGGCATCTGAATCGCACTCGCGCCCACACCCCTCGCCACCAGCCTCTCCCTCATTTCACTCAACCGCGGCGCCGCCTCAATCTGACTACGATTCCTGCCTTCTCCATCCTTGGCCCCACTCCACAGTATCTCCGCCGCAGCCGCAGCGCGTGGCCAGACCATCTGATCCACATTCACCGCGTCCGTCTGTTCAGCCCACATGTGCGCCTCGCCCCCAAGAACAAGGTGCTGCGATGCCTCTGGGACGCCAGCGAGCGGATCCAGCGAGTATATTACGCGCCAATTGTGGAAGGGGGCACAGTAGTCATTGTAAGGCCAGTTATCTGCACTAACTGATGGATCAAAGTTGAGCCATTGGCCTTTGCCACAGTCAAGATACTATCATCTTTCGTTAGCATTTCTCATTCCAACCACGATTTTCCTACGGTAAAGGAAGGTGGGAAGAAGGAGGAAGTGCATTTAGTATCTTACCCAGAAATTGTAATTTCCAACGAGTACTTTGTGACCCTTGCCTACTATCTGCGCCACGGACTGATCGCTGAGCCATGACTGCACAATGACATCGGAGCCTAGCGTTAAATTCCAATCCAGCAGCATTTCCTCCCATACAATGGGGACGAGGCCCTTGGCGCGGACCTGGTCGTGGTTGCGGTCTACAAAAGCTTGCATGAGGGGCTGTAAGACGGCGAAGTCGTTGCTTTTGACTGTGTCGTCGAGGCTGTACGCGTTTTTATTTACCTCATCGCCACCGGTATGGAAATACGCAGAATACGGATGCACACGAGGGAGTAAGTCGTCGAGAACAGTATCGAGGAACTTGCTTACAGCCGTGGAATTGAGTTTCAGTGTACCCGTCGGCGGTTCCGCCGCGTAGGTATCCCAGTTTGGTTGAATGTTAAATGCGGCGAGGAGATCGGGGGAACTGTAACCAATGCTGGCTGTGTGGCCCGGCATGTCTATTTCTGTGATCATTTGAACGCCCTGGAGTGCGGCGTAGCGCTGTAGGTCGCTGAAGTCGGAGGCTGTATAGACAAGGTCGGGGCTGTAGGCGCCTTTGGCGGAGAGGGAGGGGATGGAGGGGATCTCCAAGGGCCAAGATTGAGAGTCTGTGGCGTGCAGGTGGAAGCGGTTCATTTTATTATAGGCGCAAGCGTCAATTTGGCGTTTTATATCGTTGACGGGGAAAAAGTTGCGAGAGACGTCGAGGTTGATACCTCGGTGTTGGAACTTTGGGGCGTCGGAAATGGTGACTGGGGCAAGGGGTGTGTATACATCCTGCTTGTTTGAATGGACGAAGAAGAGTTGTGTAAATGTTGTTAGGCCACGTGCTACGCCAATGCTGGAATTTGCGCTGACGGTAGCTATACCTTCTGTTGTTAAGGTTAGTGTGTAGGATTCGTCGGCTTCACCAGCTTGCGGCTTTCCAATGTTTTGCGGATCGACGGAAAGTTGTTTGATGTCGACGCGAGCGACGTATGCGCTCCCAGGTGATGGCTCGTTCCAGGCCCGAGGACGGAATTTCCACGGGTAGAGGTTTTGATTGAAGATTATTTTCCAGCTAGATTTGATGGCAAAGTCGACAATGTCATCGCCAGAAACACTGTCGCCCGCTCCATCATCGGATTTGTCGGTGGCTGATACATCTGTATAGGTTTTGTATAGTTCCAGTGCTGTACTTTGCTGAAAATGAGGTCCAATGTCAGATTCTGATACGAAGAAGAAGGGAGTTTGATCCGTGAATGAGCCTACATTGCTTGCACCAGCCTTGTACCAATGAAACGAAATATCCTTCTTGATAAACAGAACAGCATCTCCGTGCTCATACGACGTAGGGAGCGGCCATATGGCAGCGGCCAATGACGTGAAAAGAGAACAAACTACAAGGGTTTTCATTGTGCAGCAAATGGATGAAACGAATGCATGAAGAGACCAAAACTAAATGAAATGACAAGAGCACATAAGCTCCGCAAAAGCTTTTTGAAAGAGACAATTGAACTATTGACTAATTTGTAAGGATGGCTGGTGCACGACAATGTAGGTCCGATTCGATACCCCTAAACAATATCCGCTGAAGCCGGCCAGTGATGAACTTTGCTGTAGATGTAAGCTGGGGTGTCCTAGTTTCGTTGTGTACTGCGTAGAAACTCGATTGGTTGTTGAGCTTGAGGCTGGAGAAATGTACGGAGTACTTGGAGGGTCAGCCAAGACATCAGCTAGTGTACTGGTGCCATGGTGGGGTATCCGGTTGAGGCGCGATAATAACGTGCCGGGGTTCAGCCTCCACTTCCGCCGCAGCCCTGTCATCAACTATGGTTAAGTGCACAGAGGAGCTGTACACGACCGCCAATCTGCTGTTTGTACCACCATTCATATGCGGCCTCACTTTGGCGGGCCTCTGGCGATGCCGTGACGGCTGGCCTGACAAGAGATGGTTGGTGTCAGCAACCCAGAGATCACGGCACGTCGGCTACGTATACCCCCTGCAATCAACGGCACAAGGTTCAACACTAACGTTGGGACAAGACAGACAAGTCGACCGTTCCCCAACTAGCAAAAGAATACTGACGCAGTCGTTCGCATAGCGTTCAGTCATGACATTCGCCATTCGTCCAGATCTGGGAAATATGCGATTTGTGCAGTTCGTACGAAGCCGCGCGACATATCCCCACCTTGAGTAACCAGGATCGTCTTTCCCCGCTTTCATAACCTGCCAGGTCACACGGGCCTCGTGTTGTCCAGTTTGGTTAAAGATGCGAGACGAAGGCCACTCGTGCGACATTGAGAGCCCTCTGGAACGTCATACCCGAGGCCCAAGACGAAGGATACGCCGTCTCAATGGCGTAAACATGGAAGCATCAAGGTCGTGACGAGTACCTCTAAGCGACGGGAGAAAAGCACCAATCCTGTGCCAGTAGAACGTGTAATTTAACAATGGCGTCTGAAAATTTCGGCATCTCTTTTTATAAACTGAGGAGCTAGAGTACACTTAGCCGACCAGCCTATACGGCCGTGCCTGCCTTGCGGCATGTGAACGCTGCTACCAGGTACATATCGCCGCCTGCATCCTCGAAAGCTCCACAGCAGTCCTCGAGATTTTGCCCACCATGGCTCAACTCGACACCATGCATCTATCAATGCCCCAGCTCGTCGGTGCCCTGGCTGCCCTCTATATCAGTTACACCGTCGCCCGCAAGTTCTACATCAATGCGAAAATCAATAAAATGGGCGCCCGCGCGCCCGTTCGAAAGAGCTACCTCCCCTGGCATATTGACATAATTTGGGAAGCTGTCCAGAGTGCGCTAGATGACAAAATCTATGAGATGTGGACCGACATGTTTAACAAGGAGTGCCCGACCGGGCGCTACACGGTCGAGCTTGGGGTCGTCGATCGCCTCATCATGACCGCAGAACCGGAGAACATCAAAGCCATTCTGGCGACTCAATTTAAAGATTATGGCAAGGGAGAACAATTCACAAAAGACTGGTATAATTTTCTGGGCCACGGTATGTGAAGACATTGTTTAGTGCCGAATATGCTGTTTTTTTTTTAAATCAACTAGACAACAGAGGCTAACAGATCCCATTCAGGCATCTTCACGACTGACGGCGAGCTATGGCACAACTCACGTCAGTTGATCCGCCCGCAATTCATCAAAGACCGCCTCAGCGACATCAACATTTTTGAGCAGCACACCCAGATTCTCATATCCAAGATTGACAATGGCCAAGAAATCGATATGCTCGACATGATGTTTAGGTATACTCTGGACGCAGCCACACATTTCTTACTGGGCCAAAGTGTCGGCAGCCTGGAAGAGCCAAAGACTGAATTTGCCGATGCATTCTACAATGCCCAGCGTGTCCAGAGCATCATCGCCCGGGTCGGGTATGTAAAATGACAAACTATTGCAGTCTCATTCAAGCTCACAACTAAAACCTCACAGCCCCTTGAACTGGGTCGTCCCCCGCAAATACATGGGCTTCTATGACTCGGTCAACAAAATCAACGAATTCGTCTCCACCTTCATCGACCGCGCCCTAGCCCTCTCCCCCGAGGAACTTGGGAAAACCTCAAAAAACGACGAAGACTACAACTTCCTCCATGCCCTCGCATCCTACACCCGCGACCGCTCCACCCTCCGTGACCAAATCGTCAACGTCCTCCTCGCAGGCCGCGACACAACCGCCTGCACCCTCACATGGGTAATCTACCACCTATCCATGGACCCAGTCATCACTGCCAAACTCCGCCAGGAAATCATTGACACCGTCGGCCTCGACAACAAGCCCACCTACGAGAATCTCAAGAACATGAAGTACCTCCAACACATCATCAACGAGACTCTCCGCCTCTACCCCGTAGTCCCGTACAATGTCCGTATGGCACTTAAAGACACCACGCTCCCCACAGGCGGTGGCCCAGACGGCACCCAACCCATTGGTATTCGCGCGGGAACCCCAATTGGCTACTCAACCCTCGTCATGCAGCGCCGCGCAGATTTGTATCCGCCCTCGTCGTCTTCACTGCCCCCACCATCGGCATTCGCACCAGACAGGTGGGACTCGTGGACGCCCAAGAGCTGGACGTACATTCCGTTCAACGGGGGTCCCAGGATTTGCATTGGCCAACAGTTTGCGCTCACGGAAATGGGGTATACGCTTGTGCGCTTGTTCCAACGGTTTGAGAAGGTGGAGAATAGGATGGGGGGCGTGGAGCCTGGGATGCATGCGGATATTGTGTTGCAGCCTGCCAAGGAGATTAAGGTCGCTTTCAAGTGAATAAGGTAAGGTTGGGGAGATTGAGATGGGGTAGCATTCTTTTTCTTGATATCTTTCTAGTAACGGCCTATACGCTCTTTGTTTCTACGTGTTTCTTGCAAGTATAACGATTAAATGACATACAAATTCCTTGATATACACTTGAACAAATCGGTCACAACAAGCATCTCGAACAATTCATAATCATTCATTCGCCACGGCAGACAAAGCCGCCAATTAGTAGACCCACACTCGTGAGTCCCATAAGTGCCGCTAGTCATGTTCATGGCCAGGGGATCTCTCTCCCTTTTCGACCTCCAAAAACAAATCAAACTTTTTGTATCCAATCCAAACGCCTGTTCAAGGTTGCGATGCTCTATGAAAATACCCCTCTCTTAATGAGGAGCATTGTTACCCTTTGTAATGCGCTTGCTCATAAAGTCGAAGAAAGCAAACTGACTGGCCGATACACCGTACTCGTAAACGAAGCGGCTGGCAAGGTAGCTACCAAAAATGGCACGTAGATAGTTGTCTGGCACCTATATGGGTGTTAGTTTCTGCTTCATATCCACGTCTTAATATCAACACTTACCCTCTCCATAATCTTGTCAAGACCAATCTTCTCGAGCAGAATGTTAGGAAGTGCCTCCTTAAGAATCGACTCCCTGAACTGAATGTTCTTCCAGAGATCCGTGTTCTGCATCTCCTCATCCAGCTTGGTAATGGCGGTACTTAGCGTGTCACTAAGAACGCTTCGTGGCTGGCCAGTAGCCTGGTGCTCCCTCCAGATAGCCTCGAACTCGAGACGAGCATTGTTCTGAATAGTCTTCTGAACCTCACGCACATAGTTGTTGTAGAACTCAGGAGCCTGACCGTCCTCTCCAACACACATGTGCTTGATAAAGCTCTCATCGTCGAACGACAGGGATGCAAGGACTTCAAGCGAGGAGGAAGTAACACCACCCTTGTTAGCTGAAGCATCCTTGTACAAGATGCAGCCAGCCTTCTCGAGACGGAGCTTGGCGTCCTGGGTAATGAACAAGTTTGCACCCTCGACAATGTATGGAATAACCGACTTGCCATCAACGATGAGCTTGTTGGCAGTGGACAGGTCAATGGACTCGGGTCGGCCACCGCAAGGAACAAAGGTATCGTAGTGCATGTCGCTGCGGAGATGGAAGGTGTTGCGGAAAGTGGTACCATTGTAGACGAGATCGCCGTTTGGTAGTCGCACGTTGGTGTCATCAACCAGAACCCGGTAGCCTTCAGATGAGAGTTTCGACACATCAAAGTGATTGATCATCTTGCGCTCCTTGGCCAGACGTACAAGCTCCTCGTGGTTGATGCCGTTCTGGTCGACAAGAACACCTGAACCATCAATAATGGCAATGTACTTTTCGTTGCTGAGCAAGATCTCGTTCGATCCAAGATCACCGTCAGGGCCACCAGTTTGCATCTTGCGGACCTTGCTGGGATCCAGGTTGAGCTTGCGGTAAATTCCTTTGACGTACTCGCGCACAGACAAAGTAGTCATGCCGTAACGGTCGTGAGGAATACCACCCAACTTGGGGCTCTTTCCAGTGAAGAAGGACTTCCACCATGGCGCACCTCGGACACGGGCATGCTCAGTTGCCCAGTCGACAAGATCAGCCGTGTTCTCATCGGGACCCATGAACAGAATCTCCTCCTTGCCGTGCAAATCAACAATAGGGTCCTTGATACCAGGGCTGGTGGGAGGCAGAAGCAGATCGAGAATACTGTCAATGTACTTTTCGAACGCACCCCGGGCCTTGTCCTGGTGCTTGAAGTCGAGAAGCACAACACCCTTAGATCCACCCTCGGGAATATCCTTGTTCTTGCGCTGTTGTGTGTTTGCAAGGTTGTAGTTCTCGTCAAACATTGAGCGTGCGTTGATAGAGTATGCTTCCTGACTCCTAGACTTGACGATACGGATACCACCACGGGCGATATCACGGAAGCGGAGATGGAAACCACGGAATTCTGAACCAATAACAAGAAACATTCCGTACAGCGGCTGAGGGTACTCGGAACGTGGGAGAAAGTTGGGGTTCAGACGGAAGCTGATAGCAACTTTGGTAGGGGTGTAGAAGTTGGTCTTGAGGACGGAGCTGTTGAAGACGCGGAAAGAGGTCATGACCATCTCGTGGTGGTCGTTCACAACAGCCTTGTTGATGGTGTCAGTCAACTCGGCATCGGTCTGAACCTTGTCAACCTGAAGACGGAGGTAACTCAGTGTTGGGAGGAAGTCGTCTTCCTGGCCGCGGGTCTGGACATAGTGGGTCTTTGCAAAGGGCAGATACAAAGTGTGGACCAGCTCGGGGTATTCCATGATGATCTCGTAAATGTAGTCGGCAGTGAATGTCTCAGCACGTAGCCTACGCTTGAGCTTGGCCAGCAGCTCAGCATGTACGCTGTTCTCAGAGTCCAGGATTGCTGACAAGGCAGTGTACTCGCTTCCAAGACGGTTGAGGAAATGGGTGATGAAGACCCAGACGCAGTGTGCGTAGATGGTCTCTTGCAGACTGAGTCTGCTTGTGGCAAAGAGCGTCTGGAACTTGTTCTGCGGGAGACAGTAGAGTAGCGAAACCTCCTTGGTGATCTGGTGAATGGACGCCTCAATGGGAGGGTGCTTGGCACCAGCCGCTCCGGGCAATGGGCGCAAGTACAGAGACATGACGGTGTAGCCGTTGGAGAACTGCTCGACGTACTTTCGCGATGTTGTCAGACCGTAGTAGTGGTACAAGTCACTCAAGGCGCTGAAGAGACCAAGAGCACTTCCGCGCTTGAAACCAACAACCAGGCGCTTGTCCCGGGAGCCCTCAATGTCATAGTGGTCAATGACGGGTCCGGTACGCTCTACAGCGACCTGGAGAATCTGCTGGTAGATGGCCTTTGTGTTGGCAGTGGCCTTTTGCAGGAAGCGCTTGTCACCAATCTTTTCGAGGTTGGTTTCGGTCTCGCTGGGGTTGGGATCTACAAAGTCGCACTGGTAGACGAAGTAGCAGCGGAGTTGCTGGTCTTCGCTTCCTGGCAGCGGGCTCTCGGAGCGGAAACTCTCGACACGGTAGGCAAGACCGGGTTTTGAGACGGCCAGGTACTTCTTGCCTATGCGTTGTTCGTATTGTGGGCCATCTATGACGGATACACCGGGCCTGCTGGTGTCAATGTAGACGGCGTGGTCTGAGGCCTCCTTGTCGAGGCGGATCTCAAGACGCTTGTCGTCTCTGGCGTAGGCGGCGACCTTTGCGGCGTAGAGCGAGTGGATGTGGTTTACGATTCTGCAAGATTGACATTAGCATCGTGGGTTTATGTGCATGAGAAACGTGTATTCTTACGCGTCGACAGTCTCGGTAGCAAAGTACATGTCGTCAATGCCGAGCTCGTTGTAGAACCACTTGGTTTCGGACTCGACGAGTTCTGGGGGCATGAAGCCCTTTTCCTCGACGCCATCCATGACGGCCTCCATCTGCTTCTCCTTGCCCTCGAAGACGGGGGCGACATATCCAGAGCCGCCGGAGCCTTCTTGTGGGATGATTCGGGGGGTCGAGTGTCCTGAGGAGCCGGGTGCGCTCAGATGTGTGGGCAGAGGAGAGGGCCGGCGGTCGGGTGTATTGAGCAGCTGCTCGAGCTGCTTGTGCTGGGGCGCTTGGGCATTGGAGCCTTCATTGGGTGTGGACGCCATTGTGAGTGGTGTTTGTGTATGTGCAACGAGGGTTGACGAGGGGCAGCGGGGCAGAGAGTAGAGAAGGAGGAGGAGGGGCAAGGCACGGCCGTGTCCAAAACTAGAGAGGGGATTAGTGGACCTGTACGGAGTATTTGAGCCAGAGGGCGCAGCAGCAGCAACAGCGAAAGTTTCTGTGCGTAACACGAATCCACCGCTATTCGGGGAGCCACTGACCAACAGTGATGACGCTAGCTGACCTCTAGTTGAATTGCAGCTCGGATAACGACTGCAGAGGCAATTGGGCAGAAAGCCACCGCTCTTTCGACAGTCCCTGGCCTGGGGAAGCGGAAGAGGACAATGGTGTGGATGTTATCAGGCGGAAGGGCGATTGTGGCAGCCGATGCAAGGGCAGAGGCTGATGGACAGACTGATAGTAGGCAGTCGGTGTTTGGGAGGTTGCAGGGGTGTGGGTGTGTAAATAAGTAGTGTAAGTATGGGTGGTGCAGACAAGAATAGAAACCCTGCCTATACGGGCTGCAACAGTGCAAAGGAAACGCAACAGAAGAAGCCGAACAAAGTGAATGCTCGTGTCCGCCTCTCTCCATGTGGCCACGGGGCATGCCTCGTCTTTTATAATGTTTTTTCTGCTACCTGCTAAGCTGACCATGGGGCGTATGTAGGTAGTCATGGTACCTGGATTGTCCCGCTGCAAGCCGAGGGCGCGAGCTTCCCCAGAATTTGCCAGAGACGGCATGGGAGGTGCCGGCTAGCGCTGCACCGCATCGCCCACCCTCACGTAATTCGACCAGGCCCGGCCCTCGAGCTCCCCAATCCGTCGTCCGCAATCCATCATGACCGGTCTTCTAGAAAAAGCCTCATCGTCCCGGCAGAGTTTTCGCATAGTGCGGCCGAGAAGAAACGTCACCCGACTGGCATCCATCGCCGCCCACGTCGGGACTGCAGGGATGGGCGCAGTAGTGCCACCCCCGACCCCTTCTGCTCCCTCTCCCCGCGACGCCGGCTGCAGAACTCACGATCCTTGGCGCTCGCTCTCTGCCATCCATGGCGTTTCCATGACTGTACGTGGCCCCTTGGGACTGGGTCTCTGCTGCACGTGCGGCCATTGCACACTCTCCTCCACCTCTACCTCACCGCTTGCACCCAGTTACCGAGTCACGATCCCTTCTTTTGCCTGTCAGCTGTCGGTTGCTCAGCGTCGAGACCGCGTCCATGGCCCAGACGGGCATATCGTCGCCATTGCCCCTCGCCATGACGAGCCCAACTCGGTAAAATCACTCCAACGCCCATGACAATCACGCACTACCATTGTTTCACTTCTACTCGTCCTCCTCGCCATAGCCGTGGCCGTTTACAGTCAACACCACCTTGTATCCATGCCCTCCGATCCACTTCTTCTTCTTGCCCACCTTCTCCACCCTCTTCAACGCCGCCTGCAGTCCCTCGTCCAGATCGTCCGGCTCGTGCCCAAACTCAAAATCAATGCAAAGCCTCTCCTTGTCCTTTTTGCTACTCGCCCACTCCACCTTGACCTGGACGCGGCTCTGCCGAATGGTCCCCGCGGGATATACACTTGCAAGCACGCCGGCAACGCTCCCCAGGTACCTGCACCACCACCTCAGGTCCTCGGGAACAAGCTGCAGCATTCGGTGATAAAAGTCCTGTTCGGTGGGGCTGATTGTGTTGTACCCCCCGTAACGCTCACACAGTAGAATGGCGAGCGTGGCGCGTTCCTCGTGGCTAAGACCGTGTCCGGCAGAGAAGATGCCTGTCGTGGTACTCCTTAGCGCAGACCCACTGCGGAGATCCTTAACTTGGCCTCTGTGCGCAAACATGGTGTAAGTGAAGGCCCTCATCATGCTGTTGCTAAACAGCTCCTTGCGCGCCGCCGATGGCGGAGCCACTACCGCTCTTTGCAACAGGTCCATCAGCTCCGGACTAGAAGCCGGCGCATACGCTCTTGTCGCATTGACAATTGGCGCATCGGACATGCTCGCCGGCTCCATCTCCGCAAAATGCATTCCCTCTCTTACGCCGCCCTGGCAAAAGTAGACGTTCTTGATGCTCGGCAGTGCTTTCGACAAGCACGAAACCAAAAAGGCAACGGCAGGAACTTGACTCGCCCGACGTGCTGACACGCGGAAGATTTCTGGTGTGTCTTCTTGCTTGACAGCAGCCTGTACAGCGTGCGTATCATGAAAAACATCACTCGTTGTCCGAAACCCGTTGATGATTGGAATGGGATATGGCTGGACGGGATGCGTAGACATGAGCACAAAGCCCCAGCCTCGAAACCCACCTCCAGACAGGTAAAGAGAAAGACCCTCTTCCGAATCGCATCGGTCAAGCAAATGTTGGGGAATCCGAATATCCTCAACCGCTCCTTTCAAGTCAGCAACGACTTCGCTTTCAAAAGCCTTGAAACCCTTGCTTCCATGAGGACCAGCTTCCTCAAGTCTCTTCGTGAGCGCCGCAGCGCCATACGGTAGGCTTGCACTTCCCTTCTCACACATCTCAATCCGATCGTACTGCGTCGACGTGACGATCCAATTGATCTGCGTCGACCCACCTCCCAAATCCATCATAAGTCCCGTGACATTGTGGTACGAACTCGCAACCCCAAACGCCCCAATCCGTCCCTCCATCTCCTTGGACAAAAGCTCCACCTCCCACCCCGTCGCCCTCCTAATCTCCTTGCGGAACTCTTCCGAATTAACCGCCTTCCTTGTAGCCTCTGTAGCCACAATCCGCACTTGACTCTCAGGTACCCCGAAATCCTCACACGTAGCCTTGAATCGCAGCAGCGACTTGACTACCTGTCGGATCGTCGCCTGGGGTATCGGAACGGGCTTGCCGTCTTCAAACTGCGCATCGTACAGCGATATCGCCGCACGGTCCAAATACAGAGTCGGGAGTCCCCGTTGCGTCGCTGGCGTCAGATCCGTAATCGAGAAGCGGATCCCGTTACTCCCCATGTCCACCAGCCCATGCAAGTGTCGCGACTCGTCCATCGTAACCATAGTCTCGATGGCGTCAATCCTGGTGTGTTGCAGGCCAAGAATGTTATAATAGAAAACGGCAACCAATAAGTTTCAATTGTCGAATAGTAGTCTGGTTTCCAGGTAAAAACTTTTCTTCCCAGTGCTTAAATGGCGTGATCAAAGCCCACGTTGTGCGTTGTTTAATGTCGTCTTGCGTCGTCGATGGGGTAGTTTCTCTTACCCCCAGGAAACTTCGCTTAGCGGTCCGTCTCTGCAACTAAAAGTTAACAAGCAACCGCGGGCCCCCTGGCTTCATGCAACCCAGCGAATAATTTGATTACGGCCGTGCTTTCTTCCCCCAGGTTTTCCTGTCCAAGGGAAAACCCTAGTTTCTATTACCCCCAGATTACTTGAGAAAATAATAGTTCGTGCGGCCTTGTTCTCGTGATGGCGTGAAAAAAATTTGGAGATGGTTGGTGATCGGGATGCGGGTTGGGGTTTGTGAGGAGAAGGAGGCGGGGTGCAGTTGGAGTTGGGTGTGTGTGGCCCGGGGAGTGACGTTTTTTTTTCTGTTCGAGAGCGTTGTTATCCAACTGAGTAACAATGAGGGGAGGGAAAACTTGGTAATCGATATGGAGTGGGGCTGTGACTAATCACGTGCGGACCCACTTGAATGGTGTTTGGGGTTGGGATCGAAGATGCATTTGAATTGTACGTAGAATAGTAGTGAAGATTTTTTCTCCTATAGAGAGGAGATGCCCCGGATTTTCGCTACTGCTGTGATGGCGGCCCCATGGGCAACCTGAAAACCTTTCTCTCAATGCTAGTAGAAATACCTGCATGTTGGTTGAATGATAAACTGTTTTCTATCCCAGCGTCTTGCTACAAAATTGTACTTGGAAACATCTAGTTCTTATCTACTTAATACATATTCCCTTCACTCCGATTTCTTCTCAGCCGCATCGGGCACTCGAGAAGGCCTCAACATGCGATAGCAATCCACCAGAAAGCCACGCTCAAAAAATAGCACATGCAACACATAAATCCCACCTACAACTCCCATGCTCACCAGCTCACCCAGCACTCCAAACCGTCTCAGAAAATAAATACCGGGCTTCGTCCGCATCAGAGTCGGTACAACGGCCGCAGGAGCCGCAGCAGTAAGCGAAGGCAATGTCTCTAATATGCTGAATCCAGAACCATTCTGCGAAAAGAATCGTCCAATGAACCACGTATTCCATACAATACGCAGAGCCATGTTAACTGTGTTAGCCAGCACCACACCATTACCACCCATTTCGAGCTGACCGATGAAGAACCAGGCGCTCCCCGCGAAAAGGGCGAAAAAGATGCCCATGGCAACTGACTGTGCGTAAAGCTCTTTGTTAGTAGCAACGGCGGCTACGAATGCTTCAGTCACACCGTTGATGGCGAGAAAGGGAATGTAGTAGCAGTATGTCGAAAGGACCTTTGATGCAGATGTTGCGGACCATTTCTGACCCGCGACAATCGAAAGGAGTGTAGGAGCTAGGACTGGGCCCAGTGTGACGGCGAATAAAGATATGATGCCATAGAGGTGGAGGATGGTACTAAGGACTCTGGAAGCCTGAGCTAGGTTCTGTTGTTGTTCGTTTGTTTCCTCTGGCTTCTTCTTTTCCCCGGTGGGTGCCGTTGATTTTACATTGGCACACAGCTTTGCAAACATGTTGCGACTGCTCTCTTCAATGGGCTGAAAGAGCATGCGTGCAATGAGACCTCCATAGTTTGATGCGAGTGCGTAGGCGCCTTGGTCTGCAAGCGAAGCAAGAGTCGTGATCAAAAGAGAATCGCCTTGAGTGAGAACATATTTGAGCGCTGACTGAAGGCTAAGGGATGCAGTAAGTCGAAGTAGAGGAGCAGAAAAATAGGTTATCAAGACGGGATTCTCTTTAGTTGAAGGTATTCTCTCCGGGAAAAGCGAAAACCCACCCGTCTTCGCAACAGGCCATGTCTTGAACGAATACACAACGAGTAACGCCACGGCGTAGGCCAATTGCCCAACAGCAAACGGCAGAACCCCGATATCGAGACCGGCACGGCTAGCTAGAATCGCAGATCCGCAAGTGCCGATGCATCGCAACAGGGTAGCAGAACTCTCAGCCGACGCTCGAACTTTATAGAGAAGCTTCTGCTGGACTGCTGAAAACGCAGGCTCGCTAAGCAACTCGAGAAAGGTAGCCAAGCCATAGACAAACAGTGCTTCTGCAAAGAACGGCACATTGGGCGTCTCCGACCGGAACCACAGCAACGCAAGCACATACGCCAGTGGCGTACCCAGGAAAACGGCGAGATAGGAGAGATTGACTACTGCCTGCGTGCCATGCGCCTGGCGCTGCAGTGCCACGCGTAAGCTTTCTCGCGCAAAGTACAGCACCGATATAGAGAAGAGCTCGAGCTGGGCTGAAACGCCGAGCAGCTCCGGTGAGAGAAATCGCAGCAGAACCTGGTTGACAGCGAATGTAAGGGCGCGCGAGGCAACCTGCAGCAGGATGAGAAAAGTGGCTCCCTTCGCGGAAGCGGATAGAATTGAATTCGACATGCGGGGGTAAGGGGAGGGGGGGCCGGGAGGGAAGAGGGCCAACGAAAAAAGAGAGTCTGGAAGCCGTTGCCGACGAACAGACGAAGAGCAGCGATTGCTATAAATGATGTAAGATGAAGACCCTCAAGAGGAGCATCTTTGATTGGCCGTTGTGTGCTGGATGCGGTGTAGTAGTTTGACAGCTGTGGTTGAGAAAGCTTCGGGGATATCGGCGCCCACCGAAGCGGTTTAGCGTCCTTTTTCCAAACATACGCTCTCTTTTAGGCTACAATGGACAAGGTACCAGCTCAGCCCTGTGCGCCGCCAGTTGTTCCAACTGGGTGCCACAGACGACTGCCAATCTGACTCTTTTTTTAAATGCGCGCACATACACTGTGCCAGTAAATATATATTATGATGAGACTGCTCTCGATACTACTTTCTTTCTGAAGCTTTGCAAAATATGGTTGTGGTTGACCCTGGGCTATTCGTCAAGACGGAACGGTTGCTGCTCCGCCCGCTGCGCATGGAAGATGCAGATGACGTATTGGAGATGCGCAGGCATCCGGAGGTCATGATGCATACATCTACTCTCCCCTCGGACAACATTGAAGCTACAAAGGCATGGATACAAGGTGTAAGGGGCAATTTTTCCTATCTCAAATAGCTTTCTTGAGAATGTTTTGTAGGCTGACTAGTAGCTTTCGCAGTGCCACCAGGTTGAACACAATTGGAATTTCGCAGTCATCTTGTCGGAGCCTCACGATGGTCCACGCGTCATTGGCCTCATTGGTGCTGTCCGCGCTCCCGAAGTAGGATACATGTTCAATGCTTCATACTGGGGGAAAGGATACGCCACGGAAGCATTACGTGCGTTCATGCCCTTGTTTTTCGAACACTATTCCGGCAATTGCATTGCAGATTACCGGGATGAAGATGCAGAGGGCCCATCAAGCAACGGGAGTGCACAAAACGGGAACGGCACCAATGGCTGCACGAGCAATGGGAAGCGGTTGGCACCGAGATATGAGTACGCAGAAGCACACACGGACCCGGAGTTGGTCTCAAGTCAGAATGTGTTGAAAAAGGTTGGCTTCAAGCTACATGAGAGGAAGAAGAATGATTTTGAGAACCCGATTTTAGGGATGAGAGATACATTGGTCTTTAGATTTTACAGGTCTTCTTTATGAGAGACGGCCATTGCAATTGAGCTGTACATCAAGGCAAAGACTCTGCTAATTACAACGTCCCCATGACCTCAAGCGTTACCAACCTATCTTAGCAGAATAATGATCAAGTTCTTCTCTTGTTCTACCCCGAGACGGCCTTCCAAACTCACATCCCTGCATCGATGATTCATTGACGCCTCTCGGCTTCTTTTGGTTCAGTCCGTCACTGTCGCCCGACTCTTTTATAGAAGGTTGAGCCTTAATACTGTCATTCATTGTAGAGCGTGTACCGCCATCTTCTGTTGCAGTAGTCCTATGATCCTCTTTCCCATCCGTCGTGCGTCCACCAATATGAACTTTCCCAAAGTAGTCACTCTCTGGAACAATCTGGCTTGACGGAGTAGACTTCATTGGCAAGAAGGTAGCGGGTGGGGATAGAAAACTAGTATCCTTGTGTCGCCAATGCTGATTCTTCCACTGATTCTGCTGTTGTCGTGCTGTATATGGGCCATCTGGAGTGTCGTCAAAGTGATCGTGAGTGACTATGAGATCCCCGTGTTCGCAAGCACGCACGGAGTCAGCTATCGATGAATCTTGAGACTGGCTCCCATCCATTAATTCTGAGATGCGCCGGATCTCCGGAAGCTGGAAGTGATGAGTGAGAGGAGTGCCATCAGATGGATCGGAGCTACATCGCCTCGAAGTATAAGGATTCCTGACGGACACATCTTTCTCTACTGCAATTGATGGCACAGATTGTGTAGGACGAAGTTGAAGTACGGATGGTGCGCGTAGTACAGGTCGTTCATTGATGTTTTTAGGGGAGGACGTTCGGTCACCATGTTGACGAGGCTCAAGCTCAGCCCAACATTGCTTCTGTCTCTTCCACCCTAACGACATTCGGCCCAAGAACATGGCGTTGTACTTACGTCGATGGCTCCTGGGTACTACTGTTTGGCATACCAGTTGTAAGAAAACCCCTGGCTGGTGTCCCACTGAGGAGCTCGAGCTGGCTTTTGATAATTTGCTGTCTAGCTCCATGCACATCGCTTCTGAGGGCGGTCCATCTGTCCAGCCGGCCCCAGAGAGATCCAAAACATGTTGTTTCTAGTCGTTCTGTTGTCGGCGTCTACGGCTGTCATGCTCTGCTATTTTTTCCTCGAGCGACGGTCCCATACAAAGAACTGGCCAAGAACCTATTTCCGAAGATGTGCGAGCGTGGTGACCAAAAGCTGGAGAAAATAGCGATTTTGAATATGCACGCAATACTGTAGTAGGTTTCGTATCTTTTTGTTGTTCCAGCAGAGGAACGCAACTTGCGATTGAACTTGATGATGTGTAGCAAGTTGCTAGTAACTCTAAGGCGATCAAATGCAAAAGCGCCTCGAATGAAATGAGACCACTGCAGGGGTCAGCTTGGAGAGTGGCACTAGTTTTGATATGTCGGGCCAACTGAAGTGCACTAGGTATCTGATGAGGTTAGATAGACCAACTAGACACTTGGGTAATGTCGCTTACTACCAGATGCGGCTGCCGTAGCCTGGACTTCCAGAACTCGGCGCATTCCTGAGCCTCGAGCCAATCTGCCACCTCTTCTGAGACTGCTTTTTCAGTATCTTCGAATATGATACTGTCACCCTGTGGCTGGTGTAAATCGACCTCGATGCGTTCCAAACACTCATTGCTCTTATCAGCTGTGCATTGCGAATAACAGCCCTTCACTTTGGCTATTTCCATAGCCTGAAAAACAATGATTTCCACACTCAGTCTGTCTACAGGTCTCTGCATTAACAATACGTAGGAGAAGATTATCAGGGATAGACGAGGGATGAATTTGAACAAGATATTAGGATAACAGATGAGCGACTCAGTGACTGCGATGCATTTTCGCAGAAACTGTTTGCTCGTACATACGAAATGTAGATGGCCAGGGTTGGTCTTGCCAGGACAAAGACCCTGGCTTTCGGAGGCGGGAGGAAGCCGCAATACATCAAAGCCCCACAGTGATCTGCTAAAGGGCTCGTCCCCAATGATGCTGCCTTCCCACGTCATTCATGTAACAGGCGTTTTGCTACTTTCAGTCAGGCTGCAAACGTCAATCTCAGTTACTTCACTGCTGAGTGATTCTGGGGAGCACCTTTGACTAATTGTGGCAAATGTTCCCTTGTTTCAGCGAGGCGCCGATATGTCACACGGCTCCCCAGAGTTGCTCGTTCCGCTCCGTATTTCTCATACGCCTCCCATAACCGTATCGTCGTTTTCCTGCGATGAGGCTCCAGCTACAACATTTGCTTTCTCCGCAACTAGACGAGACCCGTCGGATGTTTTGGAGATTGCCAATTGCGACTTCTCCCCTCTCTTCAATTTTGCCTCGTTTAATCTTGCTAGAAAGTTTGTCGACGTTGGCTTGGCCTCGCCACCGGATTGTCGTCCTTCACCTTCACCTGAAGCCGCAGCGGCCCGACTTGAACTATCACCCGTACTTTGCACAGATTCAGTCGGCTGTTGCGCATCATCAGCGTGGTTGACATCATCGCGCGGCCGCAGTCGTCCAACTTTTGCAACCAATTTTGCAGACCCCAGAGATAACAAGTCGACCGATGGCAAAGATCGTAATGGCTGCGTTGTGTCCGCGTCCGCATCCGGTTTCACGAAGAACATGTCGGTTCCGATAGTCGAAGTCCAGTGGCAACTCAACAACTGACCGTTATACATGACCAACGGATTCGGCGTATGCAGCCCAATCACTTGCACTTCGCCCATGTTGGCCGTTTCTTGCCTGGCGTTTGCACCGGCTGCGACCTCGGCCGGCTGACCTCGAGCTGCGTTTAGCGCGCGCAGTCGGCTTTTAAGCAAAGTTGGATGGCCCGGCCTACTTTGCGACACCATAGGGATTTGAGCTGCTGGAACATTGGAAAGATCCAAGGGAATGTAAAAGTCCTCCGTTTCGGTCTCATCGTACTCATACTCCCATTCGTCATCGATGTGAGTCATGATGCTGGGCGCTTTCAAAAACTCAAGGTAATGGAAGACGCAGCGCAGTGGGGTCAGTGGAAAGACATTGAAAGATGGTGATTTATAGCCGAAGTTTTCCAACCGATATTTGGTACGGATATTTTTGCAAAGTTTTGTCGATGGCAATATTTATGTTACTGTTGTCCGTTCTCACATCGCAAATCCAAGCACGGCTGAAAAGTCGTACAACTCCGCTTGGTGTAGTTGGTTTATCACGTTCGACTGTAATTGCAATTGTAATCGAAAGGTCCCTAGTTCGATTCTGGGAGCGGAGACAACCATCCTTTTTTTGCGTTCATGTCGGGCTGAGCCTGTGTGTCTCAGCGCCATGCATGTCTTTTTGGCACTGAGCTGCGAAAGGGTGGGGAATGAGCCTAAAGTTGGGCGTGCATACAGCATGCATTACACTAGGATAGAAGGTCAATGACATGTCCTGCTCATAGAGAGTGATAGTCTTTTGCATCTGCATGCGTCTCACATCGCGACTGGATGCGGCACAGGATGGTTGTCCGCAAGTGAGGCCACGTCTGACACCCTGATGTGCCGCCCATAACGACGCTGGCTATACAGAGACACCGAACAGAGTGCATACATTTCACAAGCTGCACGTATGGCTTATCTATCGATAACGTGTTGTATCGATAGGCCGTGCCTGGATGCCAGGTTTATGGCATGGAGAGCCGCTTGCCTACCGAGGCTCCCGTGCCCGCATCGTCCCCAGCTAGCGCTGACGACGTACGCCCAGCCGGGAACCATCCAGAACGCATCAACCACCACTGCGCGCCACTCTGCACAAAACATCTACTGCATACGTTCCTGCTTGATGTATATTGATCGCATTCTTTTAATAACCATTGTGCATCTCCTCGACGTGACTCTAGCGCCAATCGGCTGCCTGCGCTTATCTACTCTCCATCAGTGAGTCTGCTCCCGCCCAAGTCCGGCCATACAACAACCATTTCGGGCCATCATTACCTTCCGCCGTGTCCGTTCCCCGCCGAATTTCGAGCGTGCCATTAGCTCAAATCCAGCCCTGTTGGGCCTTGTCGCAGTTACAGCATCGCTCATCATTGCGGCTATTTCCTGCGTTGCCCAGTGCGAGGCTGATCCACTGCTGCTCATGGCAATCATACCTGTCACCTGCAGCATCTTTGTCAGCATACCGGCAGTGCCGGCTTCAGGCATTCCGTATGGGATTATTCTGTGGCGTCTTGAACCGGAACTTATGGATGAAAGCTAACTAGTCAGTGCCACTCGTTCCGTACTTGCATCATGGCGGAGTGCAGGTTCCACTACAAGCAGCCCTGCCTTCGTTACTTCCTATCCCCAAGGCCGATATACCTGAGCATCCTCCGGTAGCAACGTACTCCTCCGATACTTCGATCCAGAATCCAGATGCTACGCAAGACGCCCACGACGAAGCACTCATTCCTACCATCGATATCCCTATAACCCATCCTTTGCAACAAGACTCGTCTGAGCAGGCTTACACATCTGGCGTTGGCGTAGAGAGCTCGTTGAGCGAGAACGAGGCAGAAATGAAGGGCAGGAAACCTGTTGCCGCCGCTGGGGGCGCATTGTTCGGATTATTCACGTTTTCGCACTTTTACCAGGATTTCCTGTTCGACAAGTTGACACCCGGGGATGAGCGCGCAGATGAAACCGAATGGGTTGCATCGTCCAAATCTTGGCTAGATCGCAAAGCGTGCAGTTGGTTTGGAATATGTGGCCTGGCGCATCTAAACCAAGCACACTGGACCACGGCAGCATCCGACACACAAGGCCAGACGGTTATTATAGAGGAGTCGGACAAGACCAACCTGAACGACTTCTGGAAAGATGCGCGGAACATTCCCGCAGACTACAAGCCAGATCCCGAGCTCGAGATCCCACAATACGTTATAGACCATGCGCCTCTGATACACCTGTTCTCGGGAGAAGAATACTGGCCGGGAGATATGGCTGATCACTTGGTGCATACGACGCCTCATCTGAACTACACGCCTATTCAAGCCCAAAGCGATCACCCGACTATCAGCAATCTTGGGCAACTTAACAAGTGGGGAAGATTCGTATACCTCCAGAGCGATGACAATGTAGAGGATCGCCCGGCGTGGTTAGGTGCGGATTACAATATTCCGAATGTACCAGGAAACGGAGACGACGATGGCGATGACCCGAAGCATGATGGTGGAGCCAAAGGACATCTTACAGAAGACAGAGAAAGCAAGAAGTCGCGTTGGTGGCACGTCGGCAAGGGTGATACCAAAGGGCGAGGTGGCATTCGACCTGACCCATCAACTCCTGGAGGGCCCATTCCCACCAGCACACCCGAGGGCGACGAACTTATCGACGACACCGATGATGATGACAGGTATTGGCGATCAGAACTGCGCCGTGTGCGCCGCAAGTACAAGGGCAAGAGGGTCGTTGGCGGGCGTAGCGATGCCCCTGTGCCATTGGTCGTGGTAGACAAGGGCGACGGAGTTGTCGATGCTTTTTGGTTCTTCTTCTACAGCTACAACCTGGGCAATGCAGTCTTTAACGTGCGTTTCGGTAACCATGTGGGTGACTGGGAGCACACGGTGGTCCGGTTTCACCACGGCGAACCAAAGGCAGTGTTCTTTAGTGAACACAGTTTTGGTGAAGCGTACGCCTGGGACGCTGTAGAGAAGAGTGGAAAGAGGGTAAGTTGATGCAAGGCACAGTACAATGGCTTAAACTGACACATTTAGCCTATCGGCTTTTCTGCCACAGGGACCCACGCCATGTACGCGACTGAGGGCACTCATCCGTATGTTCTGCCAGGTGGCATTCTGCACGACGTTACTGATCGTGGCCCTCTCTGGGACCCTGTGCTCAACATGTACTCGTACAAGTACAACTATCGGACGGACCGGCTTGTCTCATCTAACCTCAACCCCGTCGCGCCCACATCATGGTTCTACTTTGCTGGCCACTGGGGCGACAAATTTTACCCACTTAGCGACCCCCGACAATACCGCTTCTTGGGCCAATATCATTACGTCAACGGGCCGTTGGGGCCTCGTTTCAAGAACCTTGGACGGCAAGAGATTTGTCAAGGTAATGGCGAATGCACTCTTAAGAGGCGTGCTGGAGAGAGGTCGCATATTGTCAAGTCGTGGTCCGACCTTGGCGAGGGCGAGGAGATGAGCGAAGAAGACGGGAAACGCGTTTTTGGAGTAGAATATGATTCTGCATCTTGAAGACTGAAGTCATAACGACCGGAACGATTGATTGGGTCGAGTATTGTTTACACTCATTGTATAGCTGCAAGGCGTTTTATTGCATCTGTACTACTATACCACGCTGGCGTTGTTTTGAGATACCTACCTACGTAGCCCCCGTACGCGCAAATGAACCTTTTTCTTTTTCTCATATCAAAGTTGCCCTTTGTTGGAGCACACACACACACATCAAGGCCAAGATTTGAAGTGCAGTGTTTGCCTCTGAGTGAGTCAGGGGAAGTGTTTCCGGAAAAAAAGAGGTTCGTTACGAGGGTATGTCATACTACATTCACTGGTGTTGTCGAGTAGAGAAAGTTTAGCGGGCGAAAGTCGCCGAGACAGGTGTCATGGTTAGTGCGGAAAAGGCTCGGGATATCTGACGTCGACGCCGGTGTCTTCGTATTATTATTATTATTCCATTATAGTCCTGTATCAGCCGTTGGCTATGTAGGACTTTGGCCAAAGGCCGTTCTATCTGACTAGTTACAATTTGGTACGTTGTGCTGTATTGCGTGACTATGGTGCTTCGGCCTTTGTCTA